>NC_031971.2:20187972-20487972 GCF_001858045.2 Oreochromis niloticus
CAACAGTGGCATAATCATCATACACATTAGTTAAATTGTGAAATGTAATTAGAATTACAAAGCCAAATATTGTCACCCTTAACAAGAACCCAAAATGTGTCAAGGAGTATTTTGGTGTGGGAAATCATTATATATCCAACTTAACAATCTAAGTGTTCACACTTGTGTAGTACCCTTTTCTATCAAAAACTGTTAAAGCTATTAATTATTATTTCACTTACTCTTCTGTCTGGTAATGCTGTCTGGGCTTTAGTGGGGATCCATCCTTAAATCAATACATCTCTATTTGAACCACACATTTCCTGAGAGAAATGTGTTGACTTTTATAGAGTCTTCAACTTATGTATTTTTACTTGAAGAAGTACCATCCATGATTTTATGTATACAGAAGTTTTTAAAGATAAATCAAACTCAACCACCACCCAGACAACAGATACTATTTTACCTTTGCTGACCTGCAATTGGGGGATGAGTTCCTGCCCCAAGTGGAGGAGTTCAAGTATCTCGGGGTCTTGTTCGCGAGTGATGGAAGAAGGGAGCCGGAGATCGACAGACGGATTGGTGCTGCGGCTGCAGTGACGCGGACGCTGCACCGGTCCGTCATGGTGAAGAGGGAGCTGAGTGTAAAAGCGAAGCTCTCAATTTACCGGTCGATCTACGTCCCTACCCTCACCTATGGCCACGAGCTGTGGGTAGTGACCGAAAGAACGAGATCACGGATACAAGCGGCAGAAATGAGCTTCCTCCGAAGGGTGGCTGGCCTCTCCCTTAGAGATAGGGTGAGAAGTTCGGCCATCCGGGAGGGGCTCAGAGTAGAGCCGCTGCTCCTCCACATCGAAAGGAGCCAGTTGAGGTGGTTCGGGCATCTGACAAGGATGCCTCCTGGGTGAGGTGTTCCGGGCATGTCCCACCGGGAGGAGGCCCCGGGGCAGACCCAGGACACGCTGGAGAGATTACATCTCTCTGCTGGCCTGGGAGCGCCTTGGTGTTCCCCCGGATAAGCTGGAGGAGGTGGCTGGGGAGAGGGAGGTCTGGGCTTCCCTGCTTAGGCTCCCCGCGACCCGGCCTCGGATAAAGCGGATGAAGATGGATGGATGGATGGATGACCTGCAATTAAGCAAAGAGACATAAAAGAGACAACATTCAGAAAATCCTGAACAGTTTTCTATATTCTAGAACAGTGGTTCTCAAACTTTTCACAATGAGTACCACCTTCTAAAATATATGGCTCTTAATGCACCACCCTTATGACCGACATTAAAGTACAGTAGTACAGGCCTATTTAACACTATACACAGTTTACATGAGACAATTTCATTTCTTATATGAATGTTATTTATTTTAGCTGTGATAAACAGGATGTGACAAGTGATAATAATTACAACTGTACTAAAACATTCACAGCAGGTGGGATATCTGGTCTTTAAGTGATGACGTATGAATCCTTCTTCCAGGTCCAAACTACTCTCGGTTATTAAGGCTGTTGTGTTTTTAACATGTTTTAATGCATTGTATCTTGTTCTATTTAATCTGAACAAGCCCCTAAAAAAGTCAGTGATCGCTGTCGGCCTCTCTCAGTTTTTATTACCACTGTTCATTTTAAAGCTCAGTTTTTAAAACCTTACGATGTAACTACAGCCCAGCCTATGCAGCAGTACATTAATGACTAACCCTATATTGTGGATGGATTATCTCAGTTGTTCTCCTGACTGAAGTTTGGTCCGTTTACAGCATCCTGCCATGCGACTGCATTTGTCCCTAAACCATCGTGAACCCTCACGTTAACTTTTATCGAGTGGAAAAAGTTAGCATTCATCCTCCAGCTTCACTGTGTTTATGTTATGCTAACCACAGCTGTGTAGCTAGCCACGATGCAGCACATCATTACATACCCGCTAGCCCAACTTTAGTAATATCACTACTGTTTAGTTTTCTGTCTTCATTTATGTTGGAAGTGATAGCAGAGCTGTACGTTTTAACTTTTCAGAAATCCCTCAGTCAGAACATGGCATATTATTTAATCTTAAATTCTTTTTGGAGACTTCCCGTGTACCACTAGAGGGAGGCCACGTACCACCAGTGGTAGCGTACCACAGTTTCAGAATGACTGTTCTAGAACATAGAAAATTGCAAAGTGGCACTTGCCCCTCCGCTTCCCCCAAAGAGCCAAACAACAGCCAAAAAGGGAAACAGGCTTGCTTCATCCATAACAAGTGTTAGCACCTGGATTTGAATGAAGTCATAATACTGCATAGGGCATGCTTAGTAAAATTACTTTTTTGTGTGCCTGTGATTAAAACTGAAATGAAAGATTGTATTTAAAATAACTCTGTAGCTTATCATTGTGATGGTTGTTAAATAACTGCTCATAAGCATTAACCAACAAATATCAACAAATATGTAATTTGAATGTTTAGGTCCAGCTGTAAAAAATGACTGTGGTGTTACAGGAGTTTCATCAGTAAACATGGATTTCTGAGATTTTTCTACACTTTCAAGCATTAAAAAAATCATTTTATTCATGTTATTCTTCTGATTCCCTGTAACTGCACTCACCATTTTTCCACAAATAGTCAGCTATTTTGAGAAGACCTTTTCAAATCTATTCAATGCCACTTGTTATCAACCAAATTGCAGCCAAAGTTAGCAATGAGCTGGTGAACACAGCGGAGCATTAAGCATTTAGAAGACAAAAATAGACTGAATAGACAAAAAGAAGTTAAAAGTAATTTTGCTTAAACCAAATTAATTGTGAGGAACATGGCAGTTATTATTATTGCACTATATGGACTGGTCATGCAAATGAGCAAATTGCTATGAAGCTGACCAACAGCTCCATACAGTTAGGTTCATAAGCATTTGTGGACAATGGTACTTTTTTTTATAATTTTGTCTAAATCACATGATTAACATGTGATTGAATCACAGACTTTCAGCTTTAATTCAAAGGGTTTAACAAACGTATTGTATTAACTGTTTCAGAACATACTAAATTGCCTTCCATTTTCATCGCTCACAAGTAAGTTGACAACTGACTGACAAGCACTTTCATGGCCAGGTGAGGACTGTTCCTGCATTATTCCATGGCAAATTCTGCAGATAAAAGAACTGGATTTGATTTGAAGTACTAAATCTGTATTTTGTAACTGTTCTCCAGAACCTTCATAAATAAGGTTTAGTGAGATTTCTATACAAGTGAAGGAGGTCATCACTAGGCTGAAAAAACAAAATAAACCTATAAAAGAGAAAGCAAAACTTTAGGAGAGACTAAGTAAGTAATCAACAAATAGAAGAGCTGTGTCAGCCACAACAAAAGATCTGAAAAACTATCAAAGACAGCTGAAGTGAAGAAAAATGACTTCACAGCATCTAACCAAGTTAAGAACACTATGAAGGAGGTAGGCTCATCTTTGTCAAGTACTACAATCAACATTCATGAAATCGATATTTCATAAATGGAAATATGTAGGGTTTACAACAATGTTCAGAACAACATCACAAGTTGTAAACCTGCCAGATTGGTTGGCTGAGCTTAACCTCAGCAGGAAAAACAAACAAAAACAAAAAGAAACATGTTACTCAAACTTAAGTGTATATTGTAGCCAGAGAGTCTATTTTATTTCATGTCACCAGTTTTGTGGGCATATTTATTTGCTGTGTGTAGTTTGTAATGAGGACTAGAGTACTTTTGGAACTACTGGCATTATGCAGACTTTTTAAAAAAAAAAAAAATTATAATTCAGAGATGAAAATAGATGACTTTTGCATCCTTGGTTTTGTAGTACTGAATGTTATTTTAAAAATCACTGTACATTGGATTTTGTTCACAGAAAAGATTTCTATGGTTACCACTAATTATCTAAAAAAAATATCAAGTGGTAATGCAAGTTTCAAATTACATTCTGATTTTTCTTAGTTATAATTTGCTGGCTGGTAACTGACTGCACATTTTGATTTTTAAGAAATAATAATTTGACAGCCATCATTTATGAATGTATACAGATGGCATATTTAATTTGAACGTATCAAATAAAGGGAGTATAGATTTGTTTGGGGGGGGTTTAAAGACTAAAATCATCTCATCTTTTCATTTTAAACAATTAAATCTATTGCAAAATATTCTTTATGAGACTTAAAAACACCAAAAAAATGAAAGCTTCAGATGTGTTTCCTCACTGACCGATGATGCTGTTCTATCTGCAGTAAAGAGTTGTTCAGTTAAAGAGGGTTGAATGATATATAGTGTCCATAAACTTCACAAACTCAGAACTGAGGGGAAGGGTATAGGTGTCTGATTAAATGATTTGGCAGCAGCAGTATAAACCAAACTGGTCCCTGGAGAGGTCACTAGCACAACTGACAGCTTTATTAAAACCAGCATGTAATAAGGCAAGTACTTGCCATGCAAGATTTAGAGGGCAGTAATATTAAGAGTTTCCTGGCTGTGGATACACGCGTTCTTATAAAAGAAAAAATATAAAATACTTCGTATTCAATAATAAGTATCTTGTCTTCAGGAATGTCAAATATGGAAATGATAAATTCTATTTCTTTTTGCTTCATTTTACTAAAAAATATAGGACTTCTGCCTTGCAGACTTGGAAGTTTCATTGATGTTTTTTCAGTGTTTAGGAGAAAACAAGTGGTATAAGCCCTATACCACTTGTTGTATAGGGCCTATACCACACTTATAGTTGTAACATTTCTGACATTTGTGTCTGTAGCTTGGAACGTTTTAAGGTAGTGGATTCAAAATGTAATACAAAGTATTTACATGTCACTGCTGTTAGATCCCAAAGCTATTTTCTCTGCAACACAATTAGTAATTGCATGGTATGGTCTCAAACACAAAGAGTGAAATGTGAAACTGTGAAACTGTTAATTCCATAGTCTGGGTTAGTTGTAACATACCCTAGGACAGAGGTTCCCAAAGTGTGGGGCCCGCCCCCTTGGGATGGCGCAGAGCCATTGCAGGGGGGGCGCGGTATGAAAAGGAAAAAAAAAAAGAGCGCTTGGACACTGCTAATGGACAGGTTTTTGACGGGGCTCCCACACAAACGCAAAGCAGGAGACGAAGCATCGCCAAATATGTTTCCAAACCAACTTCCTTCCAAGCCAAAGACTAGAAAATATGGTGAAGCATATCTTCCCTTTGGCTTCACCTGCACAAGTGCCAAGGTAGGTCTCCCCTGCAAAATTAGTTTCCCTGCGTCGGGAGCACGCGCTGTGCTCTCCAAATCACGGACAAACAGGATCCCACATTCTTGATTTTTAGTTCACAAACACTTCTTGTAATAACTAACTACTCCTGACATTTTGGACATGTTAGCTCTTTATGCAGTAAAGTTACAGTGGGATACAAAAAATATCAGGCTGATCCTGCCGTAATTTGTTCCCCCGGTTCAAATCACGGACAAACAGTATCCCACAGCTGTTTATGTGTTTAAACCCATTTTGCACAGAGAGGCATTTTTTGAAAAATGTATTGATAGCAATGTTGAATATTATTACACAGGAAAAAAAACAACTACACGTAAAATAATTACACCGTGACGCCTCTGCCTTTCTAAATGGAGGGACAGTAACTGCGTGTGTATATGTAAGCGTGTAAAACCTGAAGATAGTCAGATTAACAGTATTTTGTCTCTCTCTGCCATTCTGCAATTCATCTCATGTAAACAATAACATGGCGCACAACATGACGTGAAAAGAGGCACATACCTTTCCTCATCCACACATAAACGCAAAAAAGGAGTTTTAAATAATCTCCGTTTTCGGTGAATCGCAACGCCGTTTACGTGTTGACGAAAAGCCCAAACGCATAGAAACAGCTGAGTTTTCAAAAATACCCGTGTAGGTGTGGACGCAGCGTAAAAGAGTTAGTAGTATATTTTATTACTACCTGTAATTTATTGCCGTTTACTTGTATTTGCTTAATTGTTTACTAAATGTTTGAGGTGTGAAATAAACCGCAATGGAGTTTGTAAACAAAATATGGGTGTGTGTGTTTGGAGGATGTGTTTGTGCGTGGGGGGGGGGGCGAACATTTTTCTTGTAAAAAAGGGGGGCCTGGCAAAAAAAGTTTGGGAACCACTGCCCTAGGATGAGATGCAACACAATGAAATAAGGGTACTGACAAAATCTTAACATTTAAACTTTTTTATTCAACACCTGAATTCACTTATTACAATTCATCTAGCTGTGTGTGTGTGTGTGTGTTTGTGAGAGAGTGCGAGAGAGTGCGAGAGAGAGACAGAGTGCAGAAATATTGTTTTTAAACATATGCCAACAAAAAAAGACAAATTATGGAATTTTCAACTGCTGAATATTTCATTAGCGTATCTTTCGGACCATAAGGCGCACCGGATTAGAAGGCGCACTGTCGATGAACGGGTCTGTTTTCATACATAAGGCGCACCGGATTATAAGGTGCATTAAGCAAAACAAAACAGTCAGATAAGTCAAACTTTACTCAACTCATTCTTCTTGCTTCCTCCACTTCCGTACCATTGATTCATTAATGTTGAATTCTCTCGCAGCTGCTCTATTCCCATGTTGTTGCAGTATATTAATGACCAGTGTTCCCTCTAAGCTGCGCACGTGCGCAATTGCGCACTGCTGGCACAGTCTCTGCGCACAGAAAATCTGTGTTGCGCACAAAAAAAATTAACCTGAATTGAAGTTAAAATGAATACTTTAACAATTCTGTTTTGCAGTGTTAGTCAGTGAGTGACTGGCTGCTCCCATATTGTATTAGAACGATGCCACCTTATCCCAAAGTCCAGCCAATAATGCGATTTACATTCGTATATACGCAGCTAATCAACGTGGTTGACAGGCTATGACAGCGTCCTTATGTGCCGACACCGGTGTTTTAGCTGGCAAAGCGGCATGGCTGATGTGCAGTGAAGCCACGTTAATGACAACGTGTACAACCATTAGAGATGTGAGCAGGACAGACGGAACAATTGACGGAAAATGTGTGGACTTTATACCAGTTTTTAAATTGTGTTGATAGGCCACGTAAAACCAGAGTTATGATAAAAATATATGCAATGTTTGGTTTTCTTCCTGAATACTGTCGTTGTTTATATTTACTGCGGGAAGAAACGGTAAAAACGGCGTTTTATAAGAAAAAAGGCTCGAAAGCGCTCTCCGCCTGTGAGCAAGAACAAACTCCACCCCCCTCTCCCTTTCCTATTCGTCCAAAAAAGTACCATGTCGACCAATCAAAAAATGATATGGCAACGTGGCATCTAGTTGTTAAGAAACGGGGGGAAGTTTTAGGAGTGACGGCGGTGTTCTGAGATGTGAGAGATTTGAGACGTTTAGTGCAAATCTTGTGTAGTTAGTGTGTAGTGTAGTCAATAGTTTTGTTGTGTGTGTCAGAACAATGAGGCGGCTGCTGAATGTTACAGGTGTTACAGGAGTGATACATCTCCTGTTGTCAGGCCTGCAGGTATCAGGCTGTTGTTCTCCTTTATCTCATAGTGGACAGAAATTATTTTTTGGAGTGGCACAAATAATTTGTGTGGCATCAGATTTGATGCAGAACAGCTGATTGTTCTATAAATAGTTTGAAATGTTTATTTAAAAATGCCTTGGCTGCATTTAAAAAAAATTGCTGCAAAAAACTTTGTTGTTTGCCAAACTGAGTTACTTTTTTGAAGAAGTAACTATATAATTAATTGCCCAACATTGGTCATTATATACTGTATTTTGCAGACAGAGAGTTACAGGACTCTCTCCCAGACCACAGACTCATAACACAAGTCAGAGCTTTTTTTTAAAAAAAGAAAGAAAGTTGTGTTTTCAAAATTGGAGTTCAAGTTATTTTTACTTCCAATAATGTTAACATACTACACAGGTCATGAACAGGATTTTTAAATTTCATTGTAAGTGGGCTAAAGCAGTTAATTAAAAGTAGTCTAACATAAATGTAAATGCTGTAATTTGATTATTTTAATAAATCATGTAACTTGGATGGATTAGATGCCGGCGCGACCACAGTGCACACGTCTGATGTCGCTCACAGTGGTCCAAGGGATCGCTCAGGGAGTTTGTGTGTTCGCTCAGACACGTGAAAAATTAGAGGGAACATTGTTAATGACTAACCTCATATTGTGGATGGATTATCTCAGTTGTTCTCCTGACTGAAGTTTGGTCCGTTTACAGCATCCTGCCATGCGATTTCATTTGTCCCTAAACCATTGGGAACCCTCACGTTAACTTTTATCGAGTGGAAAAAAGTTAGCATTCATCCTCCAGCTTCACTGTGTTTATATTATTTTGAATGAATTGAAATTTTTATTTCAGTCAACAACAACAATAACAACAGATTATAATTTTACATAAAAGTACTCAAACAGTAACTGAAAAAGGAATATGCTGAAGCCTTGTGGCTTATAATTATCCTATCCCTTACCCCCCCAAAAATAATCAAATCCTTCACCAAGAAAATAAATACAACTATGTTATGCTAACATAGTCGTGCTGCTAGCGATCACGTAGCACATCGTTATATACCAGCTAGTCCAACTTCAGTAACCCTACAAAAGTCACTGTTATTTAGTTAGCGGTAGCCATAATGCACCGACAGTCCATCAAGCAGTGCAGCTTCGTAGTTTACCAAAGTCGTACTAACTCTTTTGACAGATTTTTGAGCGCTGTGTACCACATAAAATCGGTTCAAGGTCAGTAAGCACAAACAGAATTCATAGATAAAGCGCACCGGATCATACGGCGCACTGTCGATTTTTGAGAAAATTAAAGGATTTTAAGTGCGTCTTATAGTGCGGAAAATACAGTAATTTTGGTTGGCCCTACTTGAGGTTGGCCTCATTGGCTCAGTGGACATTGTAACCTACATAATAATGAAGCTGAACAAAAAAAAAATAGTTGTGCAACAGCTTCATCAACTGAACTGTTTGTGTCAAGTTTTTAACCACCATCAGAATCACAGTGGTGACAGATGTATGGCACTCCAGGAGTGCAGGCCTCATGAGACCACAGAGTACAGGTCAGGTACATAACCCAAGCTTCTTTTGGCTTTGGTTTATGAAGTTTTCCATTAAAAAAATACATATATATATATTTATGTTACAACTGACCCACGTTACAACTATCCCCAGTTTCCTTTGCATTATACATTTACACAGAATTGGAACTTTCTATAATTTTGCATTAATTTTCCCTAAAATATTTTCATATAGTCCTAAAAGTAGAATACGATAGTAGACATAACCAAATGAAAATATTATTTTTGGTTGTTTATTTAATGATCCATTAATATTATGCATGCCACTGTTCCCACTGGGGCCTTTTAAAGGATTTGAATTTGATTTGGGTGAATTTTTCTTCTGTGATCACAATGTGCATATATTGCCAAACCATGACATAAGCACCACCATGTTTGAAGTTCCTATGCAGGGGTTTGCGTTCTCGTTTAAAAATAAATAAATAAATAAATGACTTTCTTCAGTCCCATCCTTTTAGAAAACTTTGTTCAAATAGCCTTCTGTTTTGTATTTAGCCCCCTGGCTTTCTCCTTTGAACCCTGCATAACATTGTTTTTCACTGTCTTTCTAGCCTAAACATCAGACAGGAATTTAGTTGCTCAAAGGATAAGTGTAGGTCCTTGGTTAACTTCCAAAAAATGACTCACCTTTCTCTGAATGATTTTTGTTTGTCAGTCTTGAATTTCCTCCATTTGTACACAGCATATACGACAGTGGATAACTGGAGTTTAAACTCTGGGAAAGCTTTGTAGCATTTTCTGTCTTTTTAAGCATCAACAACTCTTTGCATATACCTCCCTGTATATATATTAGAATTTAATATAGCTCAGTTCCATTAAAGAAATATATGCAGCCCACTCTCCCGTGATTGATATCTGTGTGTGGCAAGTATAATATTTATTATGATACTTATTTGTCATATTTCGGTGCATTACCATGGCAATATAGATGCATGAGAAGCATCACGTCACCTACTTTTCCTCCACAGTTTTTAGCAAAAATAGTTATCTGGATTTTCATGATGACACCAGGCCATCAACACTAGATAGCTGACCCTAATTGCAATTTTTCTAGACAGTGTAACGAGAATCAGGCTGGGACATGACCTGAAGTTGCAGTTTTTCACATATCAGAGCAAGCAGCAGGTAGGACGCAGGATGGCAATTCAGCAGATGATTTCCCAGCTATTCTCAAATGGAAAGCCTGTTGTTTAAAAAAAAAAATTAAAATAAAATAAAAAAATACTATAAACTATATATGTAAATTGCATGTTATTAAAGTAAGAAAACTAAATCTTTTAGTGTACAGTGTATAGTCATAACAGTAGCGCAATATACTGTAATGATATTAGGTTAACAGGTAAGCAGTTTTAGAAGACGACAAAGATTTTACTGACTCCTGCAGAGACATTAAGAGTTGCAGAAGCCCAAACATGATATAGTAATGCACTTTCATTAAGTTAGGTTAGTTAGAAAGTTAGAGCCCCTTTGTGAAATGTGATGATATGACCCTGTCGATGACCTCTCGACCTTTCCCCTGGCATCTTCCATCATCTGTCTTGTGTTTTGCATCTGTGGAGACTTAAAGGCCAGCGCAGTAGCTTATTATCTAATTCAAGAGATAGTGCTGTGTTCCCTTATCTGGAAGAAAGAGTAAGCATTGAACTCAGTATAAAAACTCTCTGTGGGAGAATAAACTTCAGAGCTGGAAGACTATATTTGCGGTCAATAGGTATATTCATCTTTTTTCATGTCTTTGATGGCAATTGCAGAAAAAGAACTGCAGCTTGGTACCAGTCCTGTGAATGGATTGTCTGCAAAAGAAAGCAGAAGGGAGGGGTCTCACAGCATTTTCATGACATACATCACCAGAGTTATAATTTAATTAAATACAAACCAAAGATGTCCAAGATACTGTATTATCTGAGATTTCTGAAAGTTACCTTCGGTCACAATATACAGCTGTGTTCCTAGCATATCAAATTGCTGGCCAGGTGTTGAATGTTTAACACTAGAGCCTGAAGATATTATACTTTATTAATTCTCCACCTCTCTTTTACTACTAAAGTACCAGCAGTGATTCTCCCTGAAGTTCATCCTGGAGAGTGTAAATCTATGACTGAGACATTCTCTTGAACGTGTTTATTGTAGTTTTGAAGCCATCTTTTTGAATCTCGCAAAGCTGGGATCTGAACTCTGTTTGTACCCAATAAATTGAACTGGGAAAGAGTTGAAAGAAAGTGCCAGGTTATATGATAGCCTTTATGTCCCCAGGGAAATCAGACCAGCCTGGCATATCGGCCATTGTAAGAGCAGCACGCCCTAGTCCACTACAAACACAGGAAAACTGAGCTTTTACTTTGTGCAAGCTTTTTCATGTGCCTCCAGCTGAACTAAAGATACAGAAAAACGAATTCTGTGGGAGGAATTCACCATGTATTATGCATGACACTTGTTTTCTGAACTACTTTATTTAAAGGATTAAGACAAACTTCAAAGATAACATTTTTCTCCCCTGTCTAACCAGCAGAAATAAAATGTCCGCTGCTTGTATAAATGCTCAAGTGTTTTTACGTGACAGATTTTTGTTCATACGCTCAGAAAAAAAAAAAAAAAAAAAACTGAGGCTCTGAATCAGTTACCACTAAAACACCAAGCAGTTTCACATTTATTTTATTTATTTATTTTTTTGGACATGTACTTTGTGGGTCTGATTTACACCAAGGAGAATACTTTATTGTGACTGGTTGCTACATATCTCTTCCAGCTCATGTAAAGAATTACAGCCAAGAGGACGATGGCAATTAATCATCTGATGTTATCAGCCACTTCCTAATAAAAACAAGCTACATCTTCTCCTGATTCTGCTCATTTCAGCTCGCCTCCTTCTCTCTTTGAGTATTGATATTTTTCTGTCAATTGTAGCAGTAAAATAAGGCCCCTGTCTGATTCAGCAATTTTTCACTATAAATTTTGGTGATCAATGACCACCAGAGCACCAGGGTGGTTGATGCTGGACATTAACGCTGTCATGGAGAAATATCAGCACTCACCAAAATGATTACTGAGGAATCCTGAAGTGGACAACATGGATTGCACTTATGTTTGCAACATTTCACTGGACAATTTCTTGCATTAATGTATTGCAACTTCTTGTAGATACCCTACACTTGTGTAATTTATGCATTTTAAAGAGTTGTGTTTCTCCCTTGCATCATAATTGATGGTCCCTACAAATAAGAGATTAAAAACCTAATGGATTTGTTTCAGGGAACAGATTGCGGGGTGTGCTGGAATATGGCTTGGCTCCCTTCCAGTTAGTTGTTTTTGTCATTCAGTCTGTCCATAAACACTGATTTGTTTCCAACCAAATATGGAAAATGTGCATCCTAGCACAGCACTGTGTTCCACTATTTTTAAAATTATGCTAAATGCACCTTGTTTGTTGATTGTTATACAACACATCAAGTACTTGCCCACACCCAAACCCTAAGAGCATTTCAACAATCCAATCATAGTCATCTAAATACATTTATAGGTTTCACAGTATCCTTGGTACAGCATGAATAGACTGGCAGTATAATTTAAAGTAGTATTTCACAAACTTCAAATCATTAAGTAAATAAATGTAGTCAGTTGTTCTGCTGACAGCATCAGCGCTACAAGTCAAAGATATTTCCAAGTATTCAGGAGCACTACTGATATATATGTAATTAAACAAACAGGAGGAGGTCTGAAAAAGTCGGGCTCAGTAGGACCTTAAGTGGAGTGCATTGATCTGACTGGGCATCTGACCCTGAGAGGTCTCAGAGTCCTTTTGTGAAGCACTGTGGGAGGCCAACTTACTGTGTTCCTTTATGTGGGAGAAAGACCTGGAAGATGGCTTTGAAAGGATTAACCTCACTCGCTACATAGACATTAATGTTTTATTCTTTTTTCCCTCACTTTTGTAAGGATTCTGTGGTTTTGGCTAATGAATAGCCAATGACTAGTTGCATATAATTTTCAGCTCTCATCATGAATGCCAAACATTGTGGACACCAATATAGACACGATGCCGATAAATCCAAAGACATTGTTTCCAAAATTGGCCGTAGTCTTTCTATGTGGAATCTGGTTTCCTTTAGTTAACTGGTCGGGCTAAGTTACCCTTTGCTGTGTGTTTGCTCCGTGTTGAACAGGCAAGATTTCACCCTCTTACCATTCTAGCTCCCTGCAGTTCTAATGGATAAATGGTTAATAAGATGAGTGCATGCATTTTATGTATCAGGAACACTTGATAGCACTGATTACTAGAATGTTTTTTAGATTTCACCACTGGATGTTTTTTTCAAATAAACTGACAACTCTTTCGTGTTTTGAAATTGAATTTTAAAATCACATTTCTATATGACGCTTTATGCAGTGAAGTTAAAGGTAATAGTGGATCACATGGCAACTGACAGAAAATGATTTCCTTGACAGCAATACATTCAAACATGGTCTTATTCTTATATCTATGGGATATACATGGTCACTTGGTTTGACTTTTAATTCTGTGTGGTGAAGATACCTCTTGGAAAGATGCATTAGTTTCAAAAGATATGGTTCCTGGTGAATGTCCCAGTCATAGCTCATATAAAATAATAAATGCAATTTGTTGCAATTGATCGATCTGTCTACAAAGATAGATAGATCGACTAGTCCAGCATGGCATAGGTTTAAATAAAAGCTTTCATCATTCTTTTATTATTATATATTCTATTCTGGCCCAAAGAGTCCTAAAGTCAGGTTGCAGCTTTTCTCTTCTTTACAAAACTTTTTTTTCTATTTATTTATTTTGGCAGGAAGCTCACAAAAGATATATTATTGGCAAGACCACAAGTGCCAAAAATAAATAAAACTTTTGCAGGATAAATATGAAAAGATTTCAAAAATATTCATCTTGTGTATATTGGAATCTGTGCCAAGTTATTATTGATGTGCAGCCCTGATGTTACTGTGAATTTAATCCCTGCCAAATATGTAGTCAATAATAATCTTTCAAGGACAGAATGTCCTCAGTGTTATTTCAGACACCTATAATAAAATGGCACAGGTTATAGATTTTGCTTTAAGAATTTGTGTGCAACAATGTTTCATTGAAATTGAGATAGATTTTAAGCACAATTTTTGTTGCAAAATCAATTGAAACTCTGTCTGCTGACCATTTGTTTTTTACGTCATTCTTCTTGAGCCACCTTTTCGCTTTGATGAATTGCTCTGTATGGTTTGAGCAAGTCCTTTGCAAGCTCACATTTTGTGCTTGTGCCCTGAATTAGTCTGACATTTCATGCTTGAACGACTTCATGACATTTAGTTTAAGGAAATATCATGGTCTGCTGAACTGTCCAGGACTAACCACAAACACAGATGAATATAGAATACATTGGAGTCCTGCACTGGAACATGTTGGTTTTAAATAGCGCATTACGATTCACATTGAAGAGATGACAAGACTGGTGAAACTCAATTTTTTAAAAACTTTTTTAAATGATATCAGTTTGATTAGTCTTTTGATTAGGTTTTTGAAAAAGATAGATATATAAGTGTGCCATTGGAAGATGTCCCCAGAGCATTTCTATATGATTACTTTCCAGGTTTATTCATTTTCTGGTTTAAAGATAAATTGAGTATGATGAAATGATGAACACGTCTTTTGATTGTTTTGAGATTGAAGAGGTAATTGTCTTTTAAAACTGAGGGCTTTTTCGTATTGAATCAATCTACATTACTGAAGATAAATAATGCAAAATTCCACATAATAATATGAGACTTCTGCCCTGTCACTTTGACAAGATCAGATTAAAACAAGATTAATCATTTCTGCAGAGAAGTAAAGAACCTTTCAGTGATCTTCATATTATTTTAATATGTGTATTACAAGTGATTGTTTGCACTTAATTATGAACACGAGAAGTGGAAAACGTCTCCTTCAAAGGTGGACTTCTGCAGTCGTGCAAGAATTTATCTGTGTTGTTTCCTTAAAGAAACTTTTACTAAAGTAAAACTTAAGAAACAATATTCTGGTATTCCGAGCTTCTTTCCACTGCCTGCATTACCAACAATGTGTCTTGATTACTGACAGATTTGGGTTATTTATGCTAGCAGCAGCTCTGTTGCTTTGAACCACTAACCTTATGCAGTGATAAGAAGTAGGTTGCAACAATCTAGTAAACTTACTTCTTGCTAAAATTTGGGGCTCTAATTACTGCTGGAGTGCTTAGTAAAAAAAAAAAAAATAGGAAAAAGCCACAGATATTCACTCTAGCCATGATTAATATCACTGCAGTGCAGATAAAATTGAAGTCATCTCACCCCATCCAGATAAATCATCATTAGCATCTCTTGAAAAGAGTTTTTAAAAACACTAAACACCTTAACCACATGGCAGGATTTATTGAACAACTTTTTTTTCAGACTACACTCATTGTAGCAAGGTGTATATAATAAACTGGTAAATCAATGTAAGTACCTAAAAATGGGGAAGACTGTATTGTGTGTATTGCAAATAAGTCTGCAAAAACTTTTTGTTTATCTTTCAACTTCTGCATCATTCTTATCCCATGCGATTCCCTACCTGTAATTAATGGAGCAAAGAGGCTTTTATTGTGCCTTCTGACTGAGTTTATGTTATGTAATACACTTTCTGCAACCAGTGATGCCTGTGGTTACAGGTTTACAGTTCACCCAGATGACAGAAGATGGCAATTAAAAGCCACATTTACCAGTGCCAAGCAAGAGGGGTCATAACAGCAGTGTGGGCTTGTCATGTGTACCGGAGCCTTGGGGGAGTTTTAGTGGTTTATTGGCAAAGCACTATAAGGGAACACAGTGTCAGAGGCTAAGGAGGATAAGTGAGGTTGATGCAGTGCACAGCTTGGATTTTCTTCTCCTCCCTTTTGCATTTGATGCTTTTGTGGTGACTAAATGGCTCAGACACCAGAGGTTAAGGTGGCAATTAAAAAGTGTCAAGGAAGTTCCTTGCGTGTTAATACATGCCTCCCTCTCACCTCCCTCTGTCACTTGATATTGAGTGCCTTTTGTGACCTGGCCCTTTTGTATAACTCACTTCATTAATGTTAATTTGCCTATATGGTTCGTGTCTTTTTCTTCCAGTGTTGCTCTGCGTCTCTAAAAATGAGATTTTTTTTTCAAAACAACAGATTTGTATAGGAACAGTCACTATTATGTGCATGTGTGGGGGTTGCAGTTTAACAGCTGATTAAATAATGGAGTCATTAGGCCAGGGGACAGTTGGAAACAAAAATAACTGAAATGATTACATGAAGCAAAAAGCAAACCATGTATTAAAATTATTACTATACTTCCTTGTTATCCATGATAATCTCTTTCTCAGATTGACAAATTTGGTCTCCAAGCATTTTTGCCTTTTTTTATTTAAACATATAGAGTCTATAAAACTGCAAGCCTGTCCTCTTACAAGTTTAGTATTCTCAAAGCAGTCCCAGCAACTGTATTATTCATGAAAGAGTTTGTCATTGTTTATAACAGTGTATGTCCCAATGGGTGAATACATCCCTTTGAATGCAAATTTTTAAAGCTACTGGGACAACAGAAAGTTTACTGTGTTTGGAGAAAAGTTAAGACGGTATAATCAAGACAGTAATTTTGCTCCTCATAATAAAAAACAACTGGTTGTAAATTTGTTGAACAATTGAAAATTGTAGTCAACTCAACAGGTTAAAAAACACGAAAAATCCAAATACATGTTGGGGTTTTTTCAACATGTTTGGTAATTTGGTCATGCGAGACTGTCCATGTCCCCAAGTTAGAAGTTGTATTTTCTATTTTCCTCTCGGGTGCTGGGCTTGACCTGTTTTTCATAACTGTGTCGAGGTCAGTAAGGACAATTTCTGGACCTAAAAGCAGGACACAAGTTTAACAGGACTTTCTGTCCTAAATATATGTGGTATATGTGGTACATAGACAGGGTGAAGATGAAATGGATCTTTGGAAAATGAGTGTGCAGAGATAGGATGCAGTGTAACTGGTGGCTGATGATGGCGGCAGAGTAACCAAGGTATGGCAGAGTTGGACGTAAACGAATGGCTTGTGAGCATAGCAGACCACAAAATGAAAAGTAAAACAAAGTAACAACCTTATTTAACTGTAGGAGCACAAAGACCTGGCAGACAGTGACTGGAAGTGTGGGGCAGATATACTGTGAGTGGTGAGTTGAGCCTCTGTGGAGAAAGATTTCCAGCTGAAGCCTGAGGACCACGGGAAAGGTGTACATGCTAGTTGGAAAGGAGCCAGGGGCAGGTAAACGGTGCCGCTCCACTAACTCTCTCACACACACATCACGATAGACATGGAAGCAGGAAATAGACGGAGAAAGGGGAGGTGCAACCAGGTTAATGCAAACTGATCCATGTGGAGCCTTTTTGCTGCCAACCTGATCTGTGGTATGGAGACAATACAACCGTGAGTGTGAATCCTGGTTCTTCACTAGTGTCAGGATTTGTTTCGGCTCTCAGAGACCCTCAAGGCTAAATAGGTATAACTAATGGTTGGATGGAGTTTTCAATACATGGCAGTTTTGAGTATATGAGCCTGTGTGAAAGTGAACAACAACAAAAAAAACCCATTAAATTGGACAAACACACTGAAATAAATACGTTTTGGGTGTATCATGGTCATAGTGTCCCAAAAGCAGATATATCCTGGGCTTCACTTGATTTGGCAGACTGCATTTAATACTTTATTTAAACACCTGAAATTCATTTATTTCCAGAGTTCTAGAGAATAAATTTCTATTCAAGCTGAGAATAATTAAAGTGTTTTTTTACACGAATAATAATATCCTTTATTCATTCAGGTTAAACTGTCATTGAGACTAAATACCTGTATCAAATTTTCAGGAGTGACCTGGCCAAGAGGGCAGCAGAGATTGTGACAGTTTCAATTATAAAAGAATTAAAGTCATTGTAACAGCTCAGTTTTACTGGTTTAATAACAAAAAGCCAGTGATGCTAAATGTGACTACTGCCTGTATTGTGACTCTGTTCACAATGTCCACTCAGGGCCTCAGAGCCAGTGTCCCTACAGTCTCTGGTTGAATCAACTCCACGCCATCTTCTCAGTTGACCGCCCCCTTTCCTGTTTAACTCCTCTTTGTTTCCGAGTCAATCAATGCTCCTATAATTGTCCACAATCAAAGTCAAACGATGGCTTATCTGGTTCCTGTTGTAGGTGTAGACTTTTGTCTTTTCATTTCCATATGTAACTCTGTACTCTACAAAGACTGTTCCTTTGTAACCAACAAAATACTCACTGCAGAATGTGAGTCAGCTGTTCCAGAGACTGTTCCTAAGTCACGGTCAAAGTCTGTCAACACAAAGACTAATTAGACAGGCCAGCACCTTTCCTGATCCCAAATCAATCAAAACCCTGGGTGCTCTATAGTCAGCTTTTTCCGGGTCGAACGTTCTCCTTCTTTCTGGCTCTGCAACAACTGATTTTTCCCATGTCACCGAGTCAGTTGTTGTCTCCCATGTTAATAAGCCTCAATAGTAAAGAACATTGTACTGCTCTGTCAGCTGATAGCTGGATATATTGACTTGACACTGGTTATGCAACCTTTTGTCCTACATCCTGCCCAGAACTCCAGTTCATTGAATTCATATCTTAAGAAATTTACCGGATGTTGGATAGCGCAATAGAAATCTTAAATATTAAATATGGTGTAATTAATAATCAATGAAAATCCATTATAGTTTTTTTAGCCTCAGCAGTCACTACCGAGTTTTTGTAAAGCTGGATTATGTTCTTTAGCAAAGAGAAAGCAGTTTAAACATTAAATACTCTCTATGACAACAGCCATATTTCCTTGAAGAATCTTTAAAAGAAGTAAAGTTTTTGAATACACTCTGATGATCTCACGTTCTCTTAGCTATAGGTACCAAATCATTGTAGACACATTCTTGAGGCTGACTTCATTGTTAGTAATTTTCATTTTTATTTCATTACCACTGGCCGATGAGCAGGTATCTTTTATGCAGTTGCAGCACTGGTATTAAAATATCCAAGGGCATTATTTAATTGGAACTCACCAATTCTTTGGTCTTGGAAGAAATATGCTCTGAGTTTCCTCAATGCATATTTATTTAAAGAATGCTTTTAATATGGTCATCTGAAAATGGAAAACTGAGCTCCTCTCTATTCTGTTCTACAAAACTCAGTTACAAAGTTCTAACATTAAACTGGGTCCGTGTACTTTTCGGTATTTGAAGTTTTGTTTCAGAAACCAAAACGAAAAAACGATATTTAAAAGAATTTTCATTTTTTTAATTTTTGATAAAGAATAAAATGGGCGAAAATAACTTGTTTTTTCATTCGGTGGTAACAAATAGCCGTCATACACTTAAAATTAGACGTGCTTTTTTGGATTTCTTCGTGATTCAAATAATGAAAGTATACTAGCGCAAAAACAAAAAAATAGACGCATTTTCAATGTCTGAAACGGGAAGTACTTCTTCTGCGCGTTTTTTATGGCGCGCGCACACCGTCCCCCACACAAGAGATCGACGGCCTTAAAGTTACACTGGAATAAACAGAGGATGGACCATTACGTTGTTTTTAGGAAAACTAAGAGAGTGACACTCCGGGACGAAGACATGACTGCAGAAAAACTGGGTCGCATCTTTCAGGTAGATATGTAAACTTCGCAAACTTTGCTTTCAGCAGTTTTTTTATGAACGTTATTGTTCTTCCTTACTGCGGAACGGCTAACGTTAACATTTGGTGATTTCATGTAGGCCTACTTTTACTAATACTATGTCTAGCCGTCTTCATTGTGCTAATATGTGAATTGTGCACATGTGCTAATGTGTAAATAGTTATTCATTGACTTTTACCGGCTACTAGCTAATAAGTAAGCCTTTAGAGCCTATTAACCGTGTGCACAGGAGTAACACGTTAGCAGAGCAACGTGATTTACGGAAACTTTTCTTAAACAGGTATCCGCGCATACTCTGTACATCACGGATGATTCAAACGTGGCTATGTTCCCCGGTGCGGTCTCTGGTGTTTTCAGCGCATTAGACCTTACACCCAGAGGTCACTATGAAGTCCACGGAGAAGACATGGAGTCAATTCCAACAGCAGGTTCCAGCGGGCAGCGTTTTGCATTTATGCGAGCACCAGCTGTGGCAGCGTCTGCACCTTCACGTTCACAGCAGGCTACTTCAAGTTCCCCTATGTCCTCCAAAACATTTCAGAGGTAGGATGAGTCTGTGTTCTTGAATATTAAATTACAGAACAGGCAAAATAAAAAGAAACATAAGGTGCATGGATAGTTGAATTGTTAAGAATAGCAAAGCTGTTTTAGTACAATTTGCCTATAGCAATCACTGAATGGATTTGTGGCCTGCTGTCTTTTACAAGATATGTAAAATTATTATGTTTTGTTTTACAGATCAGTGTACTTTGCAGATGTAGTTGGTGGGAGGTTGATTCCCAATAGAATGGTGGTTGTACGATTCCTGGAGTCTGAGGCTACGCTTCAAGGGATAGTAGGAAAAGTGCAAGATGCCATTGGTAATTACAACCCAATAATTTTGACAGATGCACAGGGCAATGCAATTCTGGAGTCGGAGGGCACAACAGGTGAGCCATAATATTACAGCTAAAGCCCATATCTTATGGAGAGACATGTCTTACCAGACTCTTTGTAATATTTATTGGGTAATATGGTATTGGCTTCTAAACAGGTTTCTTTGGTTTTGTTTTTCATCTGTAGGGTCACAGTACTGGAGACAAAATGCACGAAAAATTCTTGCTGTGCCTGAACAAGACTTTAATTGCCTCCAGGGAACAAAGAGGAAGAAACTGAGGTATGTGAATAAATATGTATATACTATAGGATGAACATCAATATAGAAGAATTAATTTGATTTAAATCCTATAATAGCAGTAAGACATCACTACATAAATCATCATCTATCAGTAAGTGATGTGATGTTTCTTTAAGCCAGTAAGTAGCTTTGACATCTGATTATCCATTTTTATTTGTAGCAGCCGTAAAGATGATGACAGTGCCAGTTTGGGAGAAGTGAGTGACAAAATAGAAGAGTTGGTGTTGGCATCTCAAAGTCTGCCAGCTGTCACAGCAGCAATCAAAGAGCTCACTGATCTTGCAGTTGCCCAGAAAGTCACAACCCCCAAGCTGCAGACACTCAAGGAGGGATTTAGCTGCGTGGTTTGTATGAGTATGTTCAAATGTTGCTTAGTAAATACATTACATCTACACTAACATTTTAATTACAATTAAAACAATGTCAAACCACATTCAATCATTACTTTGGACAAACATTTTTTTACCAAACATAGGCTCTTTATTCAGCAGTGTCCATTTAAATACTTAGGCACAGACAATCAAGATGCAGGTCTACTGTAACATAACATTCAAAAGTTTACATGCACATTTAATTTGGGTTCTCCTTGCAATCTTGACTATGAAAGTATAGCTTTTCAAATTGATTACAATGTCAGTATGGGTGACGGTACACTGTTCACAGTAATGTAAAACTAAAAAGTTCACATTTAAAATGGGACTGTAGTTGCATATATTGAATCAAGTACCTGTAACTTTTTCATTTTTCTTGCTTGCTAATTGAGAAAATGTACTGATTTTGCCCCTCATCAATTATAGACAAAAATATAGACAGGGACTTTCTCAGAACAGCGTGAACAAGAGTAATTACAGAATAACCAAAAATATTCTGCATGCTGTCTGTAAATTTATGTCAAGACTGACTTTGAACCTATAGTTTGAACTAAATTCAACATAAATGGATAACAGTCTCACTTATCTGATTTACTTTTGCAGACATCATTGAGGATCCAGTGTTCTCACTGTGCTGCAGAAGCATTATTGGCTGCAAGACATGTGTGGAACAGTGGCAAGAGACATCACAGCACTGTGCAAAATGCAGGGAGAGTAACAACGGAGTTCTACAAATTACTGGTCTAACAGCTGCATTTTCTGTATTGAAATCTTTTTTTGCAGAGGAGTAATGTAGTGTGTACACACAAATGTTTACAGTCAGTTGATTTTTTTTTTTGTCTGTTCTGTACAGTTTACAGATGCAGTGGTTCATACATTTCTCTGAGTTATGTTTATGAGACAGAGCAGAGCTTCTTTGTATGGCATAAAGTCACCATTTACGGCTCTAAAAAACAAATGTGAAATATCAGGATATTTTTCTGCAAAATGACTCTCTGTTCTAAGTTTGTCCTGTTCGGTTGTGAAGGGATCAACTCCAAAAGTCGAATATTCTTTGAGTGCAGATCCCAAGTGCTGCCTGTAAAGGTCTGCTGCTTCAAGTGCATTTGGCAAGAGCTCTGGAGAAATTCTTCTTTTACACCCATGTTCTGCAAAGTGATTTGGTATGCCTTTTCCTGTAAAAAATAGAGGAGGTGTTTAAATGTTCATTATCAGGGTTGTAAGCAATCTGACTTTTTTTTTTTTTTTTTTACCTGGGATTCTATGAGCATTCCATGATTCTACCACACTTGCAAGACCAATGTTACACAGCTGACAGGTTAGATTGGACACACAGTATCGCACAAGGTTATCCTCCATATCTATCTCCTCCTGGTCCATCAGCTGGAGTAGGGCAGTTTTTAGTGGGTAGTTGACACGGTTGTTGATTTCAGGCCAAATCCTTTCAACTGTGTGGTTCTAAAAGAGTTAAAAGAAACATGTCTTAAATGTACGTAGTAGTACACGTAATAGTATAAGAATTTCAGCTGATGTTAATGGTACTTAAATCTTACTCTTGTGGATGAGGTCTGTAAATAAGGCAGTCTCTCCTGATTGAAGCGATGATGTGACAGCATCTCTTGCATGAACAGTGTTAAATAAAATTCCTTTCCATGGTCTACTCGCACCTGGTCCCACATACCATAGGTGATCACTGCAGGTCTGGTACAGGAAAAATAAAGAACATTTATTAACTATTTTGCTTTAAGACCAGCAAAGGTGTTATTATTTTGAATGTATTCATTCATGTTTTTTTTGGGTAATATTTTAGTTGTAGTAGGACAACATATATTTCTTAAGTTTCTTTGCAATGTCACTGTCATGCTCAGACTTTAGATGTATGTCAGAACAATTGAAAGATATGTGGAAATCCAAGAACCTTGTTCCATTCATAAATGAACACTGATTAATTGCAATAAAGTAGTTAAATGATTCATGTGCAATTCCATTTTATTTATTTTTACATTAATAGAAAATGTTGATCAAAATGTTTGGTAAGTTCTTAATATATTATATTCAGGAACATAACCAGACCCATCTGTTGCATGTCTAATTTAAATTCAAATATTGTAAATTTGGGTGCAGCTCATGTCCAATATGACTAACATGTCCATCAAAACACTTAAGATGAAATAAATGGTTTGAGAGGTTGTATTACCTGAAAACATATTCATAGATGCTCAAGTTGTTTTTGATTGGCATTGTGGAATGACTCACAATCTTTTTACTGAATCCATCTACAGCTAAAACATGGGTGACTCCAAACATTACAAGTTTCTCGTTTTGGTCCAGGTGAACCTTGTGCCCCATGCATTCAGCATGGTACGGTGTGGGATTAAGATTCCGAGCTCCCTTAGAAAAAAATCACAAAAATAAATGACAGCTGACTGGATAAAGGCAGATTTGATCATACGTTTGAGGAAGAGTCAAGTAACTGTTAAAGCAGGGCGTACATCTGTTAAACAGAATTAGGCCCTACCATTACATGATGTATATCACAAATATGACAAAGAACATTGGAATACAGTTCTAGTGGAAGATTAAATAACATAGGCTACCTGGCGTCTTGCTTCATGATAAGGTTGATGCACCTCTCTTAAAATTGACCCAATTCGTCCCTCTGCAGCATGTACCCCTTTTGTGGACAGATAGCCCTTCATCATTTTGCGGCCATATGTTGGGCCCACCTGTTTAAAATAAAAGATCATGCTACTACTAGAACAACAAATGTAAAGTAGCTTATTCTGAAAGCAAATGTGTAAAGCTAAAGTATTGTGCTAATTAACTGTACAAATACCAGTGAGAGACATCTTTAAAATAACTAACGTTACCCACCACCCGCAAGACGCTAAAACGCGCGGGCGCGCGCACACAGTCTAGACTAACCCCCTTACAACCCAGTTAAGACAACCATACACAGTCATAAGGTGAAGGAAGAAAGTACCTTACCTCATTTATAGCTTGTGTCACCTCAAGCTCCAACCGTGTGTCCGAGAGTCGACAGCTAGTGATTTGCTCAGCACAAAACTTTCTAACATTTCTCGCAGAAAATCCTCTCACTTCCCCGTGTTCATATGACAGACGCTCTGATATAATTTACGATGACAGGCCTTGTTTTGCCATCTCCATGATCACGTCTGAGTATTTTTCCAACGTCATGATGTCCACACTACAGTGTTTGCCATAAGTTTGCGCATCACTTGTACAGGTTGTTGACCTACTAAAACTTCCGGTTCAGACAAAATAAATAAAGGGCCCTTTCTCGTTCTTTTTTCTTGGGTTTTTCGTTTCTGATGTGCGAAAGGACAAAATGAAAAAAACAATTGTTTTACGTTTTTCATTTTAGCTTTTTAAGTTGAGAATTAAATAAGTGTCTCATTTTCTTTTTTAAATTATACTTTCTGAAACGAAACTTCAAATACCGAAAAGTACACGGATTAAACTGGCTTAAAGTTGTTTTGCTTTGTTGTTCCAAAAATGGATTCCTGTTTGCTTTCAACACATAGTGACAGAGAGGAAGCGATAATGTCACTAACACATAATTTGAAGGACATATAGACATTATGAATATTACAGAGGAATTCATAGATAAGACCAAGATGTTTACATGACATGAAATGTCAAGCTGACTCACCTTCTTAAGGATTTTTCTTTAAGAGCTATTGTTCGATGAACTGAAAGCAAAATTATCTTAAACACGAAAATGTCACAACGTTTTCCCTCTTATACATCATGGTATTTTACAAAAATTAATTACCCTGAAACAGATGTGATGATTAACAAAACAGCTGTAGGTGGTGTGACCTTTGGCTGTTGACGTCAAGTCAAGTCAGCTTTATTTGTATAGCATGTCTAAATACATCAAGTGTTGGCCAAAGTGCTGAACAAAGGAACAAGGTAATCAAATAAGGGAAAGAATTAAAATAAATGAGGGGAAAGGGATTACATAACATATATACAAATGTCTATGCAAGTATATACGTACACATACACATGCACATATATATGCATGCATATAAACACACACAGGTACGACACATTCACACAGGACATGAATATATGTATACATATAAACATGCATATGTCATCCAATGAGATAAAAGACCAGAATAACTAAGACAGAATGGGGCGATCGTGGCTCAAAGAGTTGGCAGTTCATCTTGTAACCGGAAGGTTGCCAGTTTGAGCCCCGGCTCAGACAGTCTCGGTCGTTGTGTCCTTGGGCAAGACACTTCACCTACCGCCTACTGGTGATGGCCAGAGGGGCCGATGGCGCGATATGGCAGCCTCGTTTCTGTCAGTCTGCCCCAGAGCAGCTGTGGCTACAACTGTAGCTTGCCTCCACCAGTGAGTGAATGAATAGTGGAATTGTACAGCGCTTTGAGGGCCCCAAAAAGCGCTATATAAATGCAATCCATTATTATTATTATTATTATTATTACTATTATTGTTAAACGTTTTGAAAGAGATTTGAATGCCTTTGACAGTAGGTTGGTTTTCAAGTTTGATTTGAAGATTTCAAGAGAGAAGGAGAATTTTATAAATGCCACATGGTAATAAAACTCAGCCGTGGTTTAGTCGCAGCTAAAGGTAGCACTGATGTAAAAGTAACAGCTTTGCATTACATCCATCTGAAAGCACCAAAGACAAGATATTATTCCTTGTAAGGATTATTATTATAGTTTTACTATGAGCAACAAGAGAATGGGCATCATTTAGTAGTATGTAAAAAAGCAAAGTAGCACTTTAAAAATGCGTTAAAGTGTGGGAATTTTCTGTATTAATTTCTCAAAATCATTTTTTTCTTTTTAATTCTATTTTAGCAAAAACTTTCACAGACATCTGTTTCATCATTCTTTACACAATTCAATTAATTCAATTAAACTGAATTCAGCTTTATCTATATAGCACCAAGTCACAACAGCAGCCGCCTGAAGTGTATAAATGTACGTACCTTTTTCAAAAACACAATTACACAAATGAAATTACTTTTGAGATCGTAAAACATGCACACTGACTATTTTTATTCAAACTCCGACGTCCATGTTACTGAAACAGAATTACAAGGTGATAGCTAACTGCACGCTATCTGCCAGGTGCACACTGTTATACACAGATTTGAACAAGGGAAGCAGATCAAACAAAAACCAAAGACACATGAAGGCTGAATAATTAACATGGTTAGTGTTGTGTCCAATGGCTGGTTCCTGAGGGTTTGGTGTTTAATCTATGCTCTTCATCACTTCCACTTTCCCACGCTGTTAAACTCATTGCTGACATCACTGGTCTTGTCCAATCAGCTCACTGTGTATCTGTCATTCTACCTTAGAGATGCCTTTGTCATCTCTACCTCTCCCATGTTACCCAAGTTTCTTCCAAGCCTCCATCTTTATCTCCACCACCAGCGTCTAGACTCCGGGGGGTCCTGCCCTAATTCCTGTCACTGCTGGGATTCCATCCAATGGGCCATCAGAGTGTAATCACCAAAACCTTAATTAAATTCTGTATATAAATAAGTCATGTTCAATTCCTTCTAATGATCTCTCCTTACTGAAGTAGTTTTAGTGCCTAAACCTCACAAACTTTGACTGAAAACAAACACAAAACCAATACTAAGTGAAAACAGGATATAAACTGAAGTCTCCTCAATGAGACGCATATGAGAAACGTGTGCACCATCTGAGAAACAGTATTTAATTTCCTGGATCTGTTCGTAGAATGCAACATTGTGATGAGACAAGTAATACATTACGAGTGCTATCAAGCACAGTTTACACCAAGCTTGAGTTTTATTTAAAGTGTCCATCTATTGTTCATAAACATTAGTTCTTTTTCACTAGAGGTCACAGGAGCACTAGGGGCACTACACCTCTTTCAGCAAGTGCCTATGGAGGACACATGGAGACTGAACATTTTGTTTTTATTCACTGGTTGGCCAAAGACACAAAGCCGTAATGTTACTTGCCTGGTTAATCTATCATTAAATAAGCTGGCACATTAACCAAATTACTTTTTGTAAGGTAGTTATCATTTTGTCATGTTGTCATTTTGTTAACAGCTTTTCAACTCGACCCAGTGGCGCAAATGAATAATGAAATTTTTAAAAAAAAACATGCATGCATATTAGCCCTGAATATAAAAGGATTTTTTTTCAGTGTAGTTAAGATTAATTCTTATTTCTTGGGGACAAATGAAATAATTTATGGGTATAGAAAATTATTATATATATTCTGTGTACAGTAAGAGTCTGTAGTTTTGCTATACACATGTATTGTTTAGAGGAATTTATTATTTTTTTCTGCTTCCAGTGTACAGTACTTACACTAAAGTGTGTTTTTATTTTATCATCTTAAAACCTACTGTATATTCAACATTTTGTTTGCAACTATAATACAAGATAATTAAATAAACTGACAAATAATTTGAAGACATACATGTTTTCTATTTTCCTAGAGCTTGAGTGTCATTATTGTACAAGATCCCAGTTAATTTTTACAACTGGTAATAGCAGTTTCGGTATAATGAACAGATGTTCATGCAGAGCACTGATGTTTTGCCATTCCACAGCAGTATGTCAGCCTCTGGAGTCCATGGATGTGCTTAAGCACAGTGTGAGTCTGTTGATATTGGTAATATCGTTTCTTCCTAACAGAGATGTATGGCTAAATCTCTGCTTCCCCTGATGACTTCAGCTGTTGCTTACATAAGCTGCTTCATCCTACCCAATCTCCAAAACAACATCCACTCACAATGTGTAGCAGATCAATGAAAATTGCCATAAGCTTTTTAAAGATTAAAAAAAATCTGTTAAGATGGCTTAGTTTTGTTCAAGGACACGTGTACAGTAATCCTAAAAAGTATTAACACAATTCAGGAAACTTCTTTTTTCTTTTTCTAGACAAATATTAAAACAATGCATCAAATTTATAATTTCCTCTCAGTTAATCTACTGGAGCAAAGGATATTTACTGTAACTACTGTACTGTATAAGATTGACCCCTGGTGAGTAATGGAGAAGCCAAAAGTTGTTGTATTATTTTGGCTATTTGCTGCTAATTGATGCTCCTGCCTTATATTATAATAAACTATAGATGATTATTTGCACTGTTAGGCAGAAAAACAATCCACTTCTTTTTACAATTTTGATTAATCTGGAAATGAAATAATCAATCATTCAAGAAACTGAAACAATCAAGACTGTGAGCTACAGCTCTTTATTTACTTATTCAGTTAGAGCAGTGCACATACCAGGTAGAGATGCAGAGGTATCTTGATCTAATAGTAACAATAAATTCATTTAGCACATATTAAATGTTATGTTTTCCTTAAATGCAGTCCAAAATGGTCACCATCAGAAAAAAACGTACACAATTAGAAAATTATGAAAACATTTTGATCTTTTTTTTAGCACTCTTTATTAGTTTATGTCCTACGGATTGGGTTTAAACATCCGTGTATGTCCACACGTCACATGCTGTCTCGTGATTAACTGTGGATTTGATATTAATATGCATGACTAAGAGTTTGAATACAGCCTGACCCCAGGTTCCAGTGGGAAAGAGACCTACCTTTTGACCTAAGTGCGCTTCCCTCAACTCATCTTATAATGTAGTCATCTGCCCTGCTGTTTGATAGGCAGTTACCTTGTGGGCTGTGAGTCCTTATAGGAAGCTAATTAACTGGAATGACAAGATAATTATGTACTGCTGAATGGACCCATATCACACTTTTTAATTGATTTAGCAATGCAGAGAGAGAGAGATAGAAACACACACACACACACACACACACACAATTTTCAATCAAGCAGCGTCACTCTGAATCCACTCAGACAGAAGCAATCCAAAACTGAATTGGATTATGCTGTTCTTTTTGTTATGCTTCTTTCATTTACTTACTAAACACAGAAGTTTGAAGACAGTTCTTATATTAAGCAATTCATATGCTGTTTGTGTCCAATGTCATTTTAGATTAAACATTACATAATGATGATGTAAAACAAGGACTTATCAAGAAAAATATTTAGAAATGACTAATCTAATATAATTATTTTAATAGCGTACGGCAACCAGAGAAAGCGATAATATTGATAATACAGTGCAGAGCAAATTAAATACTATATCTGATAAGTGAAACACTATAGAAAATGTATATTTGGCTACATAAGACAGCTCTACATATATAATAATACCATGTAGGCCCACAGTTCACTCAACTAACTCATGTGGAATGCAGTTTGATTAAGTAATCTAATGAGTGTCAAGAAGTAAATTAAAATTTAAAGGACCTTGTCATTTTTCCAACAAACTTATTAACCATCCCACTTTCTCTGGTGAAAGGAAGCAGAATAGTTTGACACTCTGGACTCTTTTTTGGATAAAACAGTGAAATTGTGATAGATAGTTTTAGACTTTTGACTAAATTTACACAAAAAGATTTTAAAAAAAAGTCAATATGCAATTTTTGATGATTAAAAAATCTATTGGTTAACAGTATATACACATAAAACAATATTTGTAGTAACATTCATAGGATGTTTGTGAGTTTAAATCCCTTATCAGTGTTATTCTTCACCCCTCAAGAGATCACAATGTTTTTTTTGTGTACATGTCTGAGTCAGCCTTAAATTACTGGAACACATTTCATTGTCCACTATTAGTCCCTCTCCCTGGGTGCTATCTCTGCATTAAGCGAGAAGTGAAGCATGAAATGCAAGGGGCATTTCCATCTCACACCTCTTCATCTGACATCAAGGATAATGGCCTCAGTCAGCCTGTTAAAGGTTGGTCCAGCAACCTCACTGTCACGTCCTATATCAGCCTGTATTTCCATAACCTTGCCACTTTCATTGCCGCATAAATCAGTGTAAGGTCAACAGTGTCCTGGCGGTGTGGATAGTAACAGGGCATGAGGTTAATTAAAAGACTGTGCATATGAACCCCAACCAAAAAGCACCATTACCACAGATACACATACAAGACAAGCAACAACCCCACCCCGCGCATCACTAAAGAATAAATACCACGTGAAACCATTGATGCACACCAACGCCCTGTATTGAACACTCAAACCCAGTGCAGCATGTAGTAGAGCCATGAGCAATGTGTGCTCCCTCCTTCTAAGCAGTTTTGTCTGCCACTACGAGTTATGCTCACCTCCCAGTAATGGTTCCTCCAGGCTTGAAATTAGCACAATTTACCCCACTCTGTGGCACGTCGTGGTGCTGAAAACCAACCGGTTGCGCCACTGCTTGCTCCAGATAAGCCCACGCGACAGAGCAAGCCAAGGACATAAGGGAATATAAAAGTTGTCAGCTTACATGACCAAGTAGTGTTGTGTGAAATGACTTTAGCCCGACATTGTTAACGCAGAGTGGGCTGCCTCCGCCATGCTCGATAAAGGCAAATAAAAGGCCAGATAAAGCCCTGATGAAATGCAGTGTGTGTGTGTGTGTTTGTGTGTGTGGGTGCAGAGGTATAAAGTTTGCCATCTAATCCTTGGCCTCTATTATACCCAGTGTTTAGCAACACAGACACCCTCTGCTCCATTCACTGTTCAAGACTTCTCCATGTCTCAAGCTCTCCTTCTATCATTGTATTAACTACCACACAGACCCACATGCATAAGCGGTAAATATTGATTCTGGAAATTAAGGTTTTGCATGTTTGGATTATATGAATGTTTAACAACACACATATCTGTGTGACTGTGTTATGTGTAAACCATACCAGCTGTGGATAAATATGGGGTACCAGGGTGACTCTATAGGGGCACCATCAATTATGTCAAATGTTTTTTATCCAACTTTCATTCTGACCCACCATCTATGTTATCTAATAATCCATTTCCAAGCTTTTCAGTTTATAATGTATGCATCTGACACTGTGTACTATGTCCATGGACCAGGTAGTATCTCTCTGATAGAAGTTTCCGTGTCAGCATTACGTCCACCTCTTGTGCGCTCCCCTGGAGAGTACCACAAGGCTCCATTCTTGGACCTCTCCTTTACTTTGCTGCCACTTGACACTATTTTTCAGAGACATAGCACTTCCTGTCATTGTTATAAGAACTTGACCCAGGTGTCAAAAATCAAGTTTCATCTGTCCAAAGGCAGCCATGAAACAGTAGTATGTGCTTTTATAACTCCTTATCTTGATTACTGCAATGCACTTCGTTTTGGAATTAGCCAGGGCTCCATTGCTCACTGACAGCTGGTGCAAAATACTACTGCACAATTTTTATCTGGTGCAAGCAAGCGAAAACACTTCACTCCAATGTTAGCTTCTTTTCATTGGCTTCCTGTTTGTTTATGAATCCATTTTCACATTCTTTTTAAGAGTTGTGCCCCATTTTATCTGTCTGGACTGGTGCACCAACATGTCTCGACTCAGATCAGCAGACCAGGTGCTTTTACTTGTTCCAGAAACACAACACAAACTGTGTTGTGTCTTTGCACATCAGGCAGGCTCCTTCACTTGCTGTTTTTATATTTTGTTTAAACACACATTTGTGTGTGATATGCTGACTGTGATTTTAAGCTGCTTTTCACGTACACCTTATTGTTTAACTTCTACAGCTGTCTCTGTATCTTTTACCCCTTAGCCTAGGTTTGTCTTTGATGTTTAGTTTTATTGTAGAGTCAGCCCTGTCCTTGTTTTTTCAAAAGTGCTTTATAAATAAAGTTGAAATGTATGGTGCAGTATGATATAATATCATGCTATACAGAGAGTCGTTTCATGCAACCCCATGTTGTATTATTATTTCATTGCTGTTTATTAATCAGAACTGTTTTTGGTTTCTGAGAATGAAAAATTATCCACACAGACGAGGTCAAGTGTCAATCCATTAAAATCAAATATATATATGTATCTGAGACACACACACACACACACACACACACACACATACACTAGTTACAGACCTTTGAGCGCAAAGGGGGACTGCTGTCACCTGCTGTCACATACCATTGGCCTCTCTTTGCTAATATAAAGTTGCTCTATGCTAGAAAAGCCGGTCCTTCAGTGGGACATGTTGGGGAAATGTGAGCCACAAGGCTTTAACTGAGGCCCAGCCAGCCAGCCAGAAAGAGAAGAGAGTAACCATAGACATGACAAAACCGCAAGTCTGTTTGATTAGGACATTCTCACTGCTACTGCTGGCCATGTGCATGCTAATTAGCATGAGTACAATTCATTACCCAGGGAGACATGGGATTATGTCTCTGGATCACTCAGCAGCTAAAAGTTTTGACACTCTCTAATTTAACAGATGGAGAGCTCACTTAACTTTGCCATCTCCCCATAGGCAAGTGGTGTTAATAGGCAAGAGGGAAGTCATGCAGTTGTGTGAATATGTGCACATGACACAGAAAAGGAAAAAAAGTGTTTATGCAGAAGATGCTAACTGTGTTTGATTGGATCAGCAAAAAAAAGCAGCTGTTTCACAGCAGTAGGAACTAAAGAAGATATGGTTGCAGAAAGCGTCACGAATCATCCAACACGAACATGCAAGGACAGCTTTATGTGATGAGCTAACATACTGAAATACGACTAATTGCTCATTATTTTTGTTAGACTGAATTTTGCAGTAGCAATGTAGTTAGTATTGGTTTTAAGTGAAATCTAGGCTTCTGTGGAGTTTGTGCAAATAGTACACACACCCTAACAAGCCTTGGGAGAACAGATGCACACAAGCATAATACCTTTCGAGTGATCACAGTTAATTATATCACTTATGTATGGTATGCTTAGAGTGGCACTTAACAGTCAAAGACACACATGCCTCAATGCCTATTCTTAAATTGGACATACAATGTTTTTGTGCATCATTTATATGCTGGTGCAATGTCAGAGTCTACAATTAGAATTATTGCTATTTTAGCCATTTACCAAAACATATACTAGTTACAGTTAAAACATAAAAGCTGACGTATTTTGCAGACTCTCAGCTTAAATTTGGGGACTTTCAGATCCAAATTGGAGGAAGACTTCCATAATTATTGCAGAACCTTGCTTTTAAGGGAGCAAATGTAGCTAGACATTTGAGTCAAAATCTGTTTATATGGACAGGCACGGGCTTTTTCTTTGTTAATTTCCATCATCTGACCAGGTAAGGTTCTGGATTCCTTAAACCAGTGTTTTCCAACCATTGTGCCAGCACATAGGTTTGCCGCGAGAAATCATCAGGTGTAAGGTGGAAGATTGTCCAGTTTCACCTGATTGATACTCTAAGCAAGCATTATGTAGTGACAGACAGAACAATTAGATTCGCTTCCACTATAAGGCAGTACAAGTTCTTGCTCCAATTAGTTGCCAACCGCCTGCAAAACAGAAGAAGACGAAGAAGAAATATGAAAGTACATCAGGTTAAGTGATGACGTATGAACGCCTGCTCTCACATGTGCCTGGATAAAGGACTTTCTCACTACCCCGACTGTAAGACTAGGCCCTCATTTCTCCTCCACTCGCATGCTGAGCACTGGCTCCCTACAGGGCTGTGTGCTGAGCCTGCTCCTGTATTGCCTATACACCCACGACTGCAGTTTGACCCACAACAACAACCTCATCATCAAGTTTGCTAATGACACTACGGTAGCTGGACTCATCTCGAAGGGAGACGAGGCAGCCTAAAGAGAGGAGGTCCTGAAGTTGGCAGCATGGTGTTCAGTGAACAACCTGGCACTGAACACCAATAAAAAACCAAATAGGTCATAGTCGAGTTCAGGAGGGACAGCACTGACGTAGCCCTCCTATACATCAGCTTTGAGTGTGTGGAGAGTGTCCACACCTTCCGGTTTCTCAGCATCCTCATCTCCGCTGAGATCTCCTGGACAGACAAAGTCACAGCGGTTGTCAAGAAGGCCCACCAGCTGCTACAAACTGGACCCCAACCTGCTGCTGACTTTCTACCGCTCGTCCATTGAGAGCCTGCTGACATACTGCATCACAGTATGGTACGGCAGCTACACTCAAGGCAGCACAGAAGGCGGATGCTACTTCATCCACTTTCTGTGCTGCCCTCTCCCCTCCCTGATGGACATTTATTCCTCTCGCTGCCTCAGCAGAGCAACAAACATCATCAAGGACAGTACCCACCTGGGTTTTGACTTGTTCAACCTGCTTCCCTCAGGGAAGCGCTACAGGTGCATCAGCACAAAGGCCGACAGACTCAAAAATTGTTTCTTCCCAAAAGCCATAACCACCCTGGACTCACACATGTACTGAAAACACAGTCCCACTCCAACGACTTCCCTCTATACACAGACCACACAACTGCAGTCACCACTGTGCAATACTTAATTTACATGCAATAACCCACACTGCAAATTTATAACACTATTTATTTATCCGATTTGTATATTTGTACATTATATATATATTTTTAATACTGTTCATGTGTACGTAGTGCTGAAGAACTGTGCACCTCACCCCCCTTTCTTTTCACACGTCTGCACTGAGTAGGAGATGCTCTGTATCTCATTGTCCATGTGTATAGTGACAGTAAAAAGGCATTCTGTTCTATTGATAAGTTAAAAGGATCATACAATTATGATGGACAGTTTATAAGAGATGTCTTAAAATGGTTCAGTAAAATAATGGATTGCATTTATATAGCGCACCCAAAGCGCTTTACAATACCACTATTCATTCACTCTCACATTCACACACTGGTGGAGGCAAGCTACAGTTATAGCCACAGCTGCCCTGGGGCAGGCTGACAGAAGCGAGGCTGCCATATTGCGCCATCGGCCCCTCTGGCCAACACCAGTAGGAGGTAGGGTAAAGTGTCTTGCCCAAGGACACAACGACCAGGACAGAGAGAGCAGGGGGATTGAACCAGCAACCTTCTGGTTACAGATGAGCTTCCCAGTCTTCCCAATCTCATCGTGTTACAAAAGGAGTTAAAAACTAAAAAGTCTTCCTTGTTTATATCATTCTTTATTGTTAAGAATGAACTTATCATAAAATAAATATTGAAAAAGAATATTAAAATGATACATTCAGTTATATTAATATTATAATTAATCTGCAAAGTGGCTGGAATCAGGTAGCCTGAAATTCATTGCTTTTATCTCCACCTGCTTACCAAGTGGACTGCTCCTCATTCAAATAGTTCTAAGTGACATCATTTTTATTCCTTCACATTCTTCAGGTGCATAACACATTTCAGTTGTAAAAGACTAACTTTCTTGAAGACATTTGTAGTAAAGGCCTGGTAAACCACAAAAATGAGGAAGCCCATGTAATCAGCAAAGATGCACAAAAAAGAAGGTCAGATACCAACTAGGGAGAATCCGAAGGACAGATGGAACAATATTGTCATCGCTTATGTAACAGGTTTATCAGAGAAACTCAGGAGAGTCTTGTCCAAGCATGACATCCCAGTGTACTCCAGATCCAACCACACACTCAGACAAAAACTGGTTCATCCCAAAGACAAAACTCCCAAACACAAACTTAGTGCAGTGCAGCGACGAATGCTCAGACCTCTACATTGGCGAGACCAAACAGCCACATAAACACATGGCACAAATAGAAGAGCCACCTCGGCAGGACAAGACTCAGCTGTACACCTGCAAGGACAAAGGTCACTCTTTCGAGGTTGCCAATGTTGACATTTTGGACAGAGAAAACAGATGGTTTTAAAGAGGAGTGAACGAAGCCATCTGCGTCCACTGTGAACGACCATCTTTGAGCAGAGGGCAGGGCTTATGACACCAATTGTCTGCCATCTATAATCCTATAGATGGCAGACAATTGATCCTATAGATCCTATAATCTTATAATAATAAGTTTTGAGATCCCTTTCCAGATGCCTTAACTCTCACTCACATCTTGGGCTATTTGACCTTAGAAAATAACATGATAGGGTGAGGTTAGGTCTCACAATGAGTTCACCCGAAACTTTGGCTGATTGTGACCGTGTGATTAGGCACAGGATCAATAGGGGGTCCACGACCCTCTTAGGGACACTTCCAATAGGGCTTAAAAATCTGGGACTCTCCACCAGTTGCTCTTAGAACTGAAGAAGCTTCTTGGGTAAGAGGTGAAACATCTTCAAGGAAACTTAAAGAAGTCCAGATGCTTTTTTTCCAATCTCCTTAGACTATGATGACCTGGATGACTGAGAACCTTCACAGACAAACCCATGTAATAAACATTGGTCATGGAGTCCAGATTTCAGGTAGCTGATGTCAACAAAAGATTCTTAACAAAGTTTTAGAAATGAACATTATAATGTTCATGTGCCTTAGCTCATTTGAGACTCTAAGACTCAGTGCTTTTTGATAAAATGCTTGAATCAAATGTAAAAGTCTGCACTTCTGTTGCATCACACTTTTTTCAGTTCAGACATTTTGTGCTGATGTACCGAGCCAAAGTTATTCATATTGCATTTCTGACTAAATGGAACAAAGATCCAAAGTTTTACAGTATGTGAAACTATATAAAATATCTACCTTGAAGTGAAAATCCCAGTCCTTAACTTGCTTGTACACCTCATCTACAATGTTTACTTCACTATCAAAAATATATTCAAATTAATTTTGTATACTGACAAGAGTCGCAAATTTGACATCCTTTGTTGGTGGTGTTGCTGTGCTGGTAACATATCTGCTAATTTTGGGGTGACGCTTAGTCTTCAAGATATATGTAATCATTTGAAAGACATTTTGAGCTAAGAATATGTGACAGAAACTTTGTACCGAAGTCACTTTGAGATGCTGGCCAATCAAATACAGTAGGGTAAAGGGTTGCTTGGAAAAATACAGACAGGGACTGAAAAAAAGTTAATTTCAAATGTCTAAACCATGAACAACAACAAATAGAATGTTAGATAGAAAAATATCGAGCAACCTGAAATACAAAGTTCATACAAAGTTCAAACTACGGCACACATTTTTTTTTTTTTTTTTTTTTTTGTGAAGATGGCGCCGCGGATGGCAGCCTCGGTACTGCGCTCTCTTGCACTTTTCTTGTTTCTGTTCATTTTCTGCGCTTTTGGTGACTCAGACCACATCACTTTCTCCAGAGATGAACTGCTAAACATCAGACAGTCGTCTCACTATAGTTCTTATCCATTTTTCACAAACCCGGAAAGTTTTTTGATTTTAGTTGGAGGCACAGCAGCTCTCTGTGGCTCCTGGAGGAGACGTAGACGGGGGACTCGCGCTGGTGCGCTGGTGAAACTACGTCGGCGAGGACTCCGCACAGCACTCCCCTCCATTCACCTCGCGAATCTCCGCTCTCTTCCAAACAAAGTCGACGAACTACTGCTCTTAATCCAGACTAACAAGGACTTTGCACGCTCTGCTGCCCTCTGCTTCACTGAAACCTGGCTCAGTGAGCGAGTCCCAGACGCTGTTTTAAATCTGCCGGGCTTCCAACTTCACCGGGCGGACCGCAAAACGGAGCTCTCAGGGAAAACAAAGGGTGGTGGAGTCTGCTTCTACATTAATGAAGGTTGGTGTACTGATGTCACAGTGTTAAAGAAACACTGCAGCCCACACTTGGAAAGTTTTTTCATCAATTGTAAACCGTTTTATTCACCGCAGGAGTTTTCTTCCTTCATGCTAGTCGGAGTTTACATCCCTCCTCAGGCCAACGCGAACAACGCACTGTGGGAGCTGGCTGACCAGATCACCACCCTGGAAAGGAAATTCCCGGATTCCTTTACAATTATCCTTGGGGACTTTAACAGAGCAAACCTCAACCACGAACTCCCTAAATACAGACAGCATATAGACTGCCCCACCAGGGACAACATCATACTGGATCACTGTTACACCACTGTAAAAGATGCCTATCGCTCTGTGCCCCGGGCAGCTTTGGGACATTCTGATCACTGCATGGTCCATCTTATTCCAGTTCATAGGCAAAAACTCAAACGTGCCAAGCCTGTAGTCAAAACTGTGAAGAAGTGGACTAACGCAGCAAAGCAGGAACTACAGGACTGTTTTGACTGCACTGATTGGACTGTTTTTGAAACTGCATCTGATAACCTGGATGAGCTCACGGACACTGTGACATCATACATCAGTTTTTGTGAAGACGTGTGTGTGCCAACAAAGACCTTTTGCACATACAACAACAATAAACCATGGTTCACTCCTAAACTCCAACATCTTCGTAAGGCCAAGGAGGACGCCTACAGAAGTGGTGACAGGGCCCTGTACAAGCAAGCCAGGAACACACTGACCAAGGAGATCAAAGCAGCTAAAAGGATCTACTCCCAGAAGCTGGAAGAACGGCTCTCAGCCAACGACCCTGCGTCAGTGTGGAGGGGCCTGCAGGAAATCACCAGCTACAGACGCCCCCCACCCACTGTTGAAGCAAACAAAGACCTGGCCAACGAGCTAAATACATTCTACTGCAGGTTTGAGACGGACAGACTCCCACGCCTCACCCTCCCCTCCCCAGAGACACTGCTTCAGACAATGACCCCAACACACCTTCCACTTCTCCCCCCTTCACCCTCCCCTCCCCAATCCAGACCCAACGACCACCACCACCCACCCCATTTCAGACTCAACGACCACCCTCACCCTCTCCAATCCAGACTCAACGACCTCCATCACACCTCTCACCCCCCTTTCCTCCTCCCTGAAACTCAGAATACACACTGAGGATGTGAACCGACTATTTCAGAAACAGAAGCCCAGGAAAGCCCCCGGACCAGACGGTGTCTCACCCTCCTGCCTCAAGACCTGTGCTGAACAGCTGGCTCCCATCTTTACTCGCATCTTCAACAGATCCCTGGAACTGTGTGAAGTTCCCTCCTGCTTCAAACGCTCCACCATCATCCCTGTTCCCAAGAAACCCACCATCACAGGACTGAATGACTACAGACCTGTTGCCTTGACGTCTGTGGTCATGAAATCCTTTGAACAACTGGTGTTAGACCATCTGAAGGACATTACAGGCCACCAGCTGGACCCTCTGCAGTTTGCCTACCGGGCAAACAGGTCAGTGGATGATGCAGTGAATATGGGGCTGCATTACATCCTGCAACACCTCGACCGCCCGGGAACCTATGCCAGGATCCTGTTTGTGGACTTTAGTTCGGCTTTTAACACCATCGTGCCTGAACTTCTCTCTTCCAAACTCTCCCAGCTCAGTGTGTCTCCAGCTACCTGTCAGTGGATCACCAGCTTCTTGACAGACAGAAAGCAACAAGTGAGGCTGGGGGAGATCACCTCTGAAACTCGGTCCCTCAGTATTGGTGCCCCTCAAGGATGTGTCCTCTCACCACTACTGTTCTCCCTCTACACTAATGACTGCACCTCCAAGAACTCAGCTGTAAAACTCCTAAAGTTTGCAGATGACACCACCGTCATTGGCCTCATTCAGGATGGTGATGAGTCTGCATACCGGCAGGAAGTTGAGCGGCTGGTACTCTGGTGCAGTCAGCACAATCTGGAGCTGAACACTCTTAAAACTGTAGAGATGACAGTGGACTTCAGGAGACATCCCTCAACTCTGCCCCCCTCATCATATCAGACAGCCCTGTGTCGACTGTGGAGATCTTCAAGTTCCTGGGTACCACCATCTCCCAGGACCTGAAGTGGGAGACCAACATCAACTCCATCCTCAAAAAGACCCAGCAGAGGATGTACTTCCTGAGACAACTGGGGAAGTACAGTCTTCCACAGGAGCTGCTGATCCAGTTCTACACTGCAGTCATTGAGTCTGTCCTGTGCTCCTCCATCACAGTCTGGTATGGTGCAGCCACTAAACAGGACAGGTGCAGACTGCAGCGGAGTGTACGGGCAGCAGAAAGGATCATCGGCGCCCCCCTGCCCTCCATCCAGGATCTGTACCTCTCAAGAACCAGGAAACGGGCAGGGAAAATCATCACAGACCCCTCACACCCTGGACACAGACTTTTGATCTGCTGCCCTCGGGCAGACGGTACAGAAGCCTGCAGACCAGGACCACCCGACACAGGAACAGTTTCTTTCCCCTCGCCATCTCCCTTCTAAACAGTTGAACTGTCACACTGCTCCCACTGCCAGACTGCAACTGCGCCTTATGTACATTCTGTAGTATTCATTCCACTTCATTTCATTTCTGTATTTTATGTATATACGTTTAGATTAGTTATTTATAGTTGGTTTACACAGCTATGTGTATGCATGTGTAACGTATATATAGATACGTGTGTGTGTGGGTGCGTGTGTGTGTGATTTACATTGCTGTACTCGAGAGCCACCATCTACCGGAACCAAATTCCTTGTATTTGTCTGCACATATACTTGGCCAATAAACACGATTCTGATTCTGATTCTGATTCTGACATATGATGGCCCCTAGGCCTGATTCCTTGTGATTGCTTGTATCTAGGGAGTGGCTTGTTAGGAGCAATAAGTGGGATCTGTGGTGCTTTCTTACCTTTAACTTTGAGCTGGCTACATATTTAATTTTATTCTTTCAATTTTTTTCCTGAAAAATGACTGTAGCTGTGACAAAGAAAAAAAACAAGAGATTATATGAAAAAAAGAAGAAATTAGATCCACAAAGGAAGACAAATAAAACAACAAAACTGTTGCTAGCATTGTACTTGCTTGCACCTTTAATAGATCCAAAAATACAGCAAATGTGGCATAACATCCCATCAAGTCTCTCTGTTGGAGGTCTACCGAATAGATAAAATGATACTTTCTTTCACTTATAAAGAAACTTTGACAGAGTACAAAAATGCAGAGAGTACACACACTCAACAATAGGCACATTTTTGGCCTGTCTTCAACTTAATCATGGAAAGAAGTCAGCTTAAAACAGTTAATATGACCTGCCACTGGCAACATTTTTTCAGTTTAAGCAGTAAAAGTGACAATCAGCGAAGGCTAAAATGAAAACCCGATGCCTGAATGCATGAACAAGAGATAATGGATTGTATTACTGCCTGAGTTCAGTGAATTTTGCCTGTCAAAACAGTGTCAGAAAAGAACTGCTCTGACTGAAAGACCAGAATATGCACAGGCTGTATTTTCCATTCTTATATGCACTGCTATGCTCAAGAGCAACAGTGCAACACTAGCAGGTGGCTGTGGACAAAAACTAATTTTAATCACCTTCATTTGCTCACTGCAGTACAGTAAAATGTGGGGTTGGTCAAAACACTAATCCTTAGGATCAGCTTGGGACTTCTCTAATTGAGAGTCAGTGACACAGAGTCAGTAAAATTTATAATGTTACATACACATAATGGTGCACTTCATTGCTATAAGTGTTTATTGAACCTTCTAACAAAAAATATCTTAATTTGCATATATTTGTTTTCATTTGTATCATATTTGCTACATCTGGCTTTTTTGTTTCAATTTATTGTGAAAATTCCCAGTTCCACTGACTGAATGATGGTAATGAACATAGGTTCTCAATATCATCTGTTATAATTATTGGATATTTCTGACGTGGCAGTGACAGCGTGTATGTTATGTTTTTACAGGGGTGCACATAAGTGGTCCGCAGGTGCGTATTCGCTGTCAAAATAAAAGATGCGCGCCAGATAAAAAGTTGCAACGCACGTTTGCGTACATAAGATTTTCTGGAGGAGGACAGACATTTGAGGCAGCACGGCGACACGGTGGTTAGCACTGTTGCCGCACAGCAAGAAGGTCCTGAGTTCAATTCCACCATCAGGCCGGGGTCTTTCTGTGTGGAGTTTGCATGTTCTCCCCGTGTTTCCGTGGGTTCCCTCCGGGTACTCCGGCTTCCTCCCACCGTCCAAAGACATGCAGTTTGAGAGGATAGGTTAATTGGATAATCCAAATTGTCACTAGGTGTGAATGTGTGAGTGAATGTGAGTGTGAATGGTTGTCTGTCCCTGTGTGTTGGCCCTGCGACAGACTGGCGACCTGTCCAGGGTGTACCCCGCCTCTCGCCCTATGACAGCTGGGATAGGCTCCAGCGCCCCCCGCGACCCTGGAAAGGATAAACGGAAGCGAATGGATGGATGAAGGACAGACATTTGTTTAGAACTCTTAAAGATGTCGAAGAAGCTCCTTTAAGTAATTACTCTGGTGTTCCTCCACCTCCAAAGAAATGTCAGAAGGAGTCCAAACCGCGTATTCTCGGAAAATGGTTGCAGGAGGTGAGCTGGCTTCAAACAAATGATGAACGCACAGAGATGTGGTGCAGAATATGCCGTGAAAATCCCACTCAAAAAAAAGTGCCACGCGGGTTGCAACTTCTTATCTGGTGCGCGTCTTTTATTTTGACAGCGAATACGCATCTGTGGACCACTTATGTGCACCCCTGTTTATATAGTAGCAGGACAGTGTTTAGTCATGCTTGCAGTTAAGAAATGGCTCTTAAATTATGTATTTCTTTAAAAAAGAAGAAGACGATAACACAGCATCAATGATAATGACAGTCTTTACTAGCTGATTTTGCTGCAGCCTCTCTTGCAATACACACAAAATCTCTCTGTCTCTGTCTCTCTCTCTCTCTCTCACACACACACACACCAGACACAGATAGATCAATGATGGAGACAGGTAAACCACTGAAGAGAAAGATAATGTACTTGAGTTGACAACAATTACTACAGTTAGGTGCAATCAAAACCTCTTGTGAGTAAAAAACCTCAACGAGAAGATTGAACATGTGGAAAAGTCATATTTTCAAAATATTTTCTTTTTGCATGTCATGTAAATTGTTGAAAACAAGCTAACACAAAACCGTAAAATATGCAGCATAACTTCAATCATAATAGGAGGCAGACTCCCCCTCTCTCCACCAGTGTTACTGGTAGGCAATGAATTCACGTCAGCAGCAGAGGGAGGAGGACAAGATGACTGATGATGACTCGTCTTTTTTTTTTTTTATTAATTTTTTTCTAAACTTCACTCAGGGCTTTCATGACAAGAATATAATTTAGTTTATTGGTATTTTTAATTTGTTCTAGTGCAATATTACTGAGTCCATATAGTGAGTTTGCTGCCCTGGAGATTATTGTTGCTGCTCTAAACCTATGCTTAATTCTAATCTTGCTATTAATTGTGTTATTTTATAAAATTCTAATAACAATGTTTTAGTAATAAAGAGTATAAGCAGGAAAGATAAGATAAATGTTATATTTACACTCACAGCTGGCTAGTAGTGTCATCGTAAATATTGAGAAAGAATTCTGTTTTTCTTATGGTTTTTACTGTTTATACAGTTTAGAGCAGTTAGCACTACAATGTTAAATGAATACCCTTTGAAGGAAAAATAAATTAACCTAGTGCACTTTTTGTATTTAAATAAATGAAATGATTGTGCATGCAAATGTAAGACCCACTTATTAAGAAAAAGCTAACTTCTGATACATTTTTAATTGGACTCCCAAAGTTTTTTGTGTTCCTTCCAGGAAAAGTCACTGTCAGGTCCTGAATGGTAATTTGTCTGCTTCCGTAGTGTACCTTTTTTTCCCCCTTCTCAGTATTAACTGAACTCTCCAAATCCATTAGTGAAATCAGCAGCAACACCTTTTAGTCAGATAAAAGAAAAAAAAAATCATTTTCACTATTCAGCTTCAGGCTAATGCTACCTTGAGAGTCCATTTACAAAAACGTATTCTTGGGTACAGGGTAGCTTTTGCCCTAATACTCTGAAAAAATTAAATGTTTAAAAATGACACTCTAAAGAAAGAACCCATGTTTCTATTAATCTGTTATCTTTTTACATTCAGTTAAGAGCTAATTTTTCCCCCAACACCATGTGATCACTTCACACCTATCACACTGAGCACTGCGTCCCTCAGGTCTGTGTCTGCATGCCTGTCTGCTTTGCCAAACATCATCTTCGGTCATGCATGACCACCAATTTTAATTGAACCTCACTCAAAGAACAGTAAAGAGCAGTCCCTTTTATCAGACATTTCTACGATATGAAGTTTTGTATTGAGATTTCCTCTCAAATTTAATTAGTGTCTACCCTTGCTCATTAGAGGTTCTGGATTTTTCTTCACATTTCTCTCTTTTGCCCTGTCACATGCATTAGTGCTTTCGCCTTCCCACTTCAGCCTTTTCCCCTTTAGACCCTTGTCACTCTGGCAGACACCTCCTAAGATAGTTGTGCTTGTGTTCAAAGATTACATCAGTGCAACTGTCACTGATTATGAAAAATTAGCTTCTCTTCTGGCCTTCTCCAGTGAGCTCCAAACCTCGCATTCTGTCTGCTGCAGTTGCTTGGTTTTGAAAATGTGTCTTTGCCCTGTGCCTGCAGAGTTAGCAAGGTACAAGACCATCTCGATCAACTGATGCGTTAGCTAGAGATTTTTCTTTAAAGTTGGACAAAATAATGTAATTGTAATTGTAATTGCTGACATATGCATGAGGCAGAGAACGCAACACACTTTCTTCATTTTTTCTAATATCCAACATGTTGACATGTGTACATGCTGATCTGAAATTAGATTGGTAAGATGTGGATAGGAGTAAATTGAAAAAAAGGATACCTATTTTTGTAAATAGCCATACATTTTCCATGCAAAATTGACTCACTGAACCTGCAGTTGAAAGAGGTCCATATCTACCAGAAAATCATGATCTGGCAACCATGAAAAAGAGGAACCTGAAGAAGTCTCTAATATGCATTTGAATGCTAAATGATATCATAATTAAGCGCTGTGTAATGAGTCATGAAAAGACTTAGGCTAAAGCTAACCTGTTCCAGGCATTAACCTATGAGTTAATGATTCTTAAATGGTTGAAGAAACAGGAATACAAGAAATAAAATTGTTCTCGACTGCAGGGTGGCACGTGATAATATTATAATAAAGACAGAAAAAGACTTTCTCACAGAATTAGTGTACTTGTGAAAAACATATACAGGCATTACTTGGACAAACATAAAAGGTTTTAGTATGTGACAGCAATATTACAGGGAATTTAGCTTATAAGAGGGGTTTTGCAGTATAATTTACAGCCTTATGATGTTTTAAAAGGTCTGTTGAAAAGTGAATTATAGTCCTTTAATATCTAGTGATTTTTGACAAAAACAGCAGTTACAGCACTTTCTCTTTTCTTTTGTGGTTCTGAAACTACATATATTCCCAATAAGTCATGTCTTATAATGAGCTTCCGTATTTCTTGACACAGATATTTACGACCACGTTATTGTTGAACCAACACACCCCCTTTATAATGAAACCACATTCAAGATTATTGTAAGCTACATATTAGATTTGAAATATAAACCAGTGCCCCCACATTAAGTAATTAAAGAATATACACACCCTTAGGTTAAAACAGAAGTAAATGCTATGGTTAATCACCTGGAGATTTAAGGAAGGGTAAATGATAAGCAATGCTGTAGAATACCTTAAGAGAAGCTTCTTGATGTCAGCAAAAACAGATGGTAGAGGGATTGTGTTACATTAATGAAAGGTCCCTGCTTCACTTAAGGTATCTGTCTTCCTGACAGTTCGCTGTCCCTGTTGAAGACTTATCAAAGTTTCTCCATCATTTTTAAAGAAGTTTCATGTCACCTAGCCAACAGTCCTCATTTTTAACAGCCTCAAGGCCACTCGAACAAGCACAGGGTGATTATGACACCCGTCAAGGGAGACAGCAATGTCATATGATGGCAGCTACATTAAACACATACAATATAAACTTTTTTACCCACGAAGAGCAAAATGGCCAAATCAACTTTCCATTTGCTCATTACACTATTCTCAGCTGCAATTACAAAATGAATATTCCAATTAAAAACTTTTTTTGTTGTTAAAAAAAAAAATACATCCATAATCACAATCAAAGTTCATAATCTAAATCTTTGCTGGTGCAAGAGGTAGAACAAACAACCAAGGTGGTTAATTTCCAAAACAGTAATATTTTACAACTTGAAGATGTCCTGTTACTGTAACGTTGGATTTTCATTTCCCATCCTATTTTATTCTCTTCTATGGTAACATAACTCTTTTTTTTTAATGAAGTTTAAACATAACTTATGGAAAAATTATAATGATTATTCAGTACTATTTGTAAATGAGAAATCAAATCAAATTTTGAGATAGTGACAAGGATGAATTCAGAACTAATGGAGAAGTCGAGCTGTTATTCCTCTTCTTTCACACTTGAAGAGAACCCACGGTATGTTAATGTGGTGTCCGTGATCAGTATTAAGGATTTGCCCGAGTACTTCACTCACTAAAAAGAGTAAAGTCCTTTGAGACAATGGGCCTCATTTATAATAATCTGTGCACAAATCAGTGACTCATCTGTATTTTAGTACTTGAAATTGTTTGTGCTCTATGAAGAAGTTTACAAATTTCTCTGATCACATGAACACATAAATAATGCAGAAAATGTAAGCATATATCTTTAAACTGACCACTACTATTGTTACTACTGCTACTCATTTTGGTCATTGTTTGCAGCTTTCCAGACACTTTATGCCACCAGAATTGCAACTGAATAACTAATGGTGAAAAATTAAATTGCACATAAAAAAAATCTTAAATCTTAAAAGACAAGTTTTAGGCTTTAACCTTTTCATTGTAACATACTCCAGTATTCCTTTTCTCATCTTATTTTATCTTTAAATAATAATGACTACTACCATTGCTGGTTGTCACTCTCTCATTGTTGGTGAATCTGGATGTTTTCTTCATCTCAGGCTGACAGATCAGGTGCTCCTTGTCCGTCACTTGCTTTCTTCTTTGTCTTATAGGCTGTTCACAGGTTGTTGTTTTTTTAACACATCAAAATCGATGCCCACACTTTTTTCTTTTCTAACCTGGGCTGTAGTGAATATCTCAGGAGAAATTATATTTAGCACCCTGTTATTTCAGCAGAAGCAACACACTTTCTTTTTTTATGAATGGTTGTCACTCCTGTGGAAACACTTTGGAAAGCTTCCTCCTTGGACACTATTATTAAGTTTCTTCAATTGGACTCCTGCTTTCTTGCCTTGGCAATGTAGGCTTTGCTTTTAAAACATCAGCACTGCTCTTCCCATTTGATCTCCAGGTAAACTTGTTTCCTTATATAGAGAAATGGAGGCATGGGAGTGCAGATTGCAAGCACTGAGTATGTGGACTTGGATTAGGACTTTTCTGGCAGCTATGATCAAAGTGTCTCATTGTTAATGCATCCAAACAAACAACTATTTACCTGGGATTTTGGCAGCAAATCTGTAAAAACTAGTAGTTTTTCACTTTTCACAAAATTCAACACATACAGTAATATCCCATAATGACAAAGTGAAAAAAGTTTGCTTGAAATTCTTGCAAATTTATCAAAAGTGTCATATGCGTATGTATATGTATACATATATGTACATATATGTACATATATGTACATATATATATATATATATATATATATATATATATATATATATATGTACATACATATGTATATAAAACACCCAGCACGCCCCTGCGGGCGGTTTATCCTTCAAGCTCGGGTCCTCTACCAGAGGCCTGGGAGCTTGAGGGTCCTGCGCAGTATCTTAGCTGTTCCCAGGACTGCGCTCTTCTGGAGAGAGATCTCCGATGTTGTTCCCGGGATCTGCTGGAGCCACAAGTCTAACTTGTAATTTAAACACAATAATATCATGTTTCTATAAACGTAATTAAATCATGAAGGATCTGTATGAAATTCAACAACTTAATTTGTCCTTGTTGAGATGACATGATACAATCTAGTAAGAGTGGTTAGTTGCTGAACTCTTAAAGCTAAGCTGAAGACACACTTGTTTACCTTATCCTACATGTCTTAACTCTATGGCTTTTAGGTTTTAAATGTTTTCTTCTTTTTATTTTGTTCTTAATTTCTCTTTTTTCTCTGTTCTTAACTTGTACTGTGTCTCCTATCTGTAGTGCTATTTATTACTTTTAAACCCTTTTAATTTCAAACAGTTGTACAGCACTTTGCTTGAAGGTGCTTTATAAATAAAGTTATTATTATTATATTAAAGTTATTAACTCATGAAATTCACAAGATCGCACGAGATGTCAAACTGCAGGAAAATCACTGGAGTTATAAGAGGCAGACAATTACACACACCACGTGTATGCTATTGCTATTTATTGTGGTTTAACCTGTCAAGGACAAAAACGTACAAAAAAATTCTGCCTCAAGCCTTGAAATCATAGCTTTCCTACTTTTGTTAAGTCTGGATTGTTGGCATGGTGGTTAGTGCTGTTGCTTCACAGTAAGAAGATCCTGGGTTCAAATCCACAGTCTGGCTAGTTTGCACTGGTTTCTCTCTGGGTATTCTGGTTTCTTCCCACAGTTAAAAGTCATGCAGTTGTTAGAGTTAGGTTAATTGGTGATTCTAAATTACCTGTCAATGTAAGTGCAAATGGTTGTTTGTAATAGACTTATGAGTTGTCCAGGGTGTACCCTGCCTTGTAACCTATCACTTCAGGGTTATTTCCCAGCCCCCCTGCAACCAGGATAAAGGGGAGGATGGTAGTTGTTGTACATCCATTCAATTTTTATGGTAACCAGGATCTAGACTTTGTTGAACATTACATAATATGAAGAGAACATGTAGTATTTAAGTGACCAAGTAGTATTGGGGTAAAAGTTATTGAATAGTGTTGAAATAAAATGACAAAATTGTGAAGGATTAAAATATTCCAAGAGCTCAACTTACTTCATCTAAACATGTTTCAATCGCGTTTTATGAACACAAAATGCACAGGTTTATTGAATATGAAAAAGTTCTGTTGATTGAACTCAATTGTTTAAGTTTCTGCCAAAGCAAAACATTTGTGTGCAACCGATGTCCACTATTGAATCAAGTAAATCCAACATGGCCTTTTTTTCAGTGTAACTTGAATGTTAATTTAATCAAAACAGCTTACCACTGATCACAGAAGCTTTTTTGTTTTGTAAATGTTATAATAGTTTCTATAGTTTCTATAGTGTATTTATGTGTTCTTTGCAGTATATTGCATTGCTGCCTAGTTTATAGTCAGATCTAAGTAGACCCAAGTTATTTGTTAAGTTTACTGTTCAATACTTAATGGGGTTTGTCCTTGACATGAGTTGAAATTCCTTATTTATTATGTTCATTATATTATAGTTTGACGTTGTTTCATAATTTAGCTATTCATTCATTTCATTTTTGTATGACAGTTTGATAAATAGTGTTTAGTGGAAAGAACAGACACCATTAAGTGAGGGATGGAAATGTGTGCAAGGAAAAAGAGCACTCTAAAGAAACTGCTCACTGTTGCAGAATGTCCTTCTCACCCCAGTGAATCATTTACTTCTGATACAAGGGAGGCTAACCCTGCCCTTTCTCCATTCCATCGGCCAGCACTAACACGCACCACTGACACATGTCATACCATGGTCACCAGGGAGGACAGAGCCAGAGAGAACACAGAGAAACATGGTCTGGATGATAAACTGAGGCAGCTTTACATGGGAATCCTTGCTTTACTGAATGGACATCACACAGTGAACTCTAGAGTAAGACATCACTGAGAGTATGCTGACAGGCTGCAAAGCTATGACAACCCTACTGAGGGGAGCAGCCCTAAAGCCACTATAAGAATTTGTGATGCTCAAATGGTGCTATTCTTCTGAAGGGGAATTAGTAGTAGTCCATTTTTTCTGGTCAGTGGGAAAGCAAGTCTCCATAATAATGTTAATTGTTTGTACTTTCTTGGGTTTGCAAGATCTGACTTCTCAAACAAATTCACTTTGAAGTGATTATTAATACTGCAGTGACAAATTCTGAACAGTACAACAACAAGAAAAGACTCATAAGGAAGGCAGAGAATAATAATACAAACCCAACATAAGGGTATGAAAGAGAGATGCAAATAACCATATTTAATTTAAATATAGGTCTTTGCACAGTGAATTATTTGTGAAATACAAAAAAATCAACCTCATATTTATGAAAGCAACGGGCCTTTTGCATGCACCCAGGAAGCAAAAGATAATGTTCCATTTGTGCCAAATTACAGGATGTTCACAGTGTGTTGACAAAATATTTGTCCATAACTTTTGAGGTTTTTGAGGTTTGAACTGCACCTCACTTGTAACAATACTAGTTTGAACAATAGATTGTTATTGTCAGTCGTCTCAAGCATGAATCCAATCTGACACACTGAGCTAGACGCACTGGCATTGCAAAGTTTGCAAATAGCAATGATTTCTTTTTCAGTTTTTCATAAAAATACACCGCTGTTGTTGAAAAGTCACACATACTGAGTTCTGGAATTGGACAACTTGTTGGAATCATACAGAACAAACATTCATTTTAACTCCAAAATAATTGATTGAATTTTTTTTTTTTTCCCTTGTACATGTAGATCCACTGTTGATCTTAATGCATATGTAATAATATATTGTTGAAATTGCGCTTATCTTTCTCCGGGCATCTCAGACCACCATCTATTTTGCATGTAGATAATTCAAAAAATGTGAATGTTTTCACAGTGTTCTTCTACTACTTTTGTTACCTGTGAACTAAAATGAATGTGACACCACTGGTCTCAGTTGATTTTAGCCCTGGAAAACATGTCTGTCAGTGCAACTTTACTACCTTTGTTGTTGTGTGTTTATGTTAATTTTGATATTCAATTGGGGCAACATGAGGTGGTGGGGAATAATAAGGAAAAGGGCAAGGAACCAACGATGTCACACGTACACCCTAAAATAGTGGAGCGGCAAATGGGAGCTCAAAAGCTTTTACAATTATAGGGAAAATCTGACAGCGCCATCCTGGAAATTGCACCCAGGGAATTTCTAGTCTGAAACTATCCGAATTTCCAAGAATGTGCTCAGGTGCGTTGAACTTGAGACAGAGATGTGGTTCAGTGTAAAGTAAACAATTTTTTGACGGATATTTAAAGCTTGTCAAATTAAAATAGCCCATGATTCAATTGCACATGTACTGTAAATTCAGAGTTGTGGCTTACCCGTGGGTGAATGGGATGCCGGGTGAGGATAAGTTAAAAAAAATCACCAGCTCACACGTGCAGCACACCTTCACTCACACACTCAGAGTAAAGTGCAGCTCAAACCAGGGGCGCATACATAATCACAGCACATCCCACCACCAAGTCACCGCTACTTTAGGCCTTTAGCTTCTGAATAAAGGAAACACCAGTTATTAATATATCCAAAAGATAAAATCAAATACACCCTCTGTGGTTACTGCAGAAATACGCTGGTGATCTGCAGCTAGAAAAAAGGCCTCCTCCCAGCAGTGTAACAGTGGAAATTTACAAATCAAACAGTCATTCAAAAACACAAATGTACAAACAATATCAATTTAATCTTCAGTTTAGGGCAGATTACTACTTCTTGGTTAGTCACTCTAACTGAATGATTCCATATTTCGAAAAACCATTAACAGGCTTCCATATATTCCACATACGTCTCAAATGCTATTCTAAAAACTTGAACCAGAGCATGGCAGACAGATCAAACAAGAAGTCAAAGCAGGGCAAAAAGAAAAGCAAAGCAAAACATAAAAGCAGCATCGGCAGCACTTCTGTAAACGTAGCCCAGAGAAGCAGTTGTGGTCCCACTGTAAGGCTATTAGCCACCCACCCAGGCCCAGACTTCCTGCAATGCACAATCAAATTAGCATTTACAGCAAAAAAAAGAAAAAAAAAGATTGTGACAGAAGTAACGCAAAGATTGTGACAAATCAAAGTTACATACCAATCAAACAGCATTGCCTGATTTTCAAGTAAAGTGGCCAATATGAGGTTTCTGCATCTCCGACCTATACACACCAAGTAAACTAACTGAACATACGCTACAAAATAAAAACATACCAGCCATCAATGGAGGGAAAGCTTCAAGGGAAGCAATCTACAAATGATCTCTACAAAAAGCAGCCAATTCAAACTGAGGCAATGTGACATTTACATGACTCCTACCTGCAACAGCCAGGGAAGTCAGGTTACTGGTGATTAACAAACCAATATTAAAATATAATATTAATTCTGCTACATAAGCAACATAATAGAACTACATACAATATTTGAAATCCTTCAAATGCTTCTTAGTTTATGAACAGCGAGGTAAAGTGTAACCACATCATGTTTAATAAAACTGTGACTGCAAACTTGGCCTGGAGTGCTAAAGGTAGGCGTATTTAATGTTCATGCAGAAGATAGAACAGTTCCCCATACTGCCTGTTTGTGGATGATTTCGAATGCAAGATGTGGTACTCGTTGTTGATTCTGCTGACTATCTGCTCTCTGCATCTGCGCTTCAGGGGATTTTCCTCTATACCACCCTAACAGTAGGACAGTAGAAGATTTATCTGTGTGTGTGTGTGTGTGTGTGTGTGTGTGTGTGTGTGTGTGTGTGTGACTTTAAAATAATCAATAATAATAATCCACCTAATTGGGGTCAGTTTTCTCACCCTTGCCTGCTTGTGTCCCTGCAGCTCTCCAACTCTCTTGTTTGGAAAAAACAAAAGAAAGAAAAATTACTATAGATCTCCACTATGAATTTAAATACTGCATGATGTCCTAATTAAGAGTGGTGTAATGATGCGCAAAAAGACCGAGGCTAAAGCTAACTTGTTTCAGGCCTTAACCTACCAGTTAATGATCCATAGAGAGGATACAGGAATACAAGAGAAGCACCAATTTCCTGTACTACAGGGTTGTGCTTGTTAGTGTTATGATTAGAAAAAAACGAGTATCTCTAGGATGTTATTGTATATACTGAAAGAGAGCTCCCAACACGGTCACCTTGGTTACAGTGAAATTGTCCTATTTCTGAATAGGTTTTTCTACAATATTTACAGCCTCATATAATGATGTAATAATTTGTTTAGTGTAAAACTGATCAGTGCCAACTGATCAATTTTACATATATTTTGCAAAAACAGAAGTTAAAGCACTCATCACTGGCTTCTGTAAATATAAAAACTACATAGATTCCCAGTAACATATTTCCTATAACAAACATCCACATTTTTAACAGATTAACAGTCCATTGTGTCAAGACATACTCAAAGGTAAATACTGTATATGTTAACATAATACATAGCAGGTATTAAAATATAGTAACTCAAGTTTTTCTTGCAGCACATTGTTTTACAACCAACCATGTAAGATTGCAAAATATCATTCAAGTTTATTCTGAGATACACAAGCATGCCTGCTTATGCTATATTGGTGAAAGTACATATAAAGTCTGTATCTATACTCTTCACTTAAGCAGAAGTATAAATACCTGTGTTAGAAACTGTGTCGCAAAAGATGATATCCTGATTCAGTTTCTTCATTCAAGTAAAAGTGAAAAAGTAAAAGCAATTAAATATACCCAAAGTAAAAAGTAGTTCTTCTAGAAGGCTACTTTTGTGCAACGCTAACTGGACAAAAGGAAATGATAAAAAAAAGTTCTATTTGCTGATGCCTACATTGTAGATGCAACTTTGCCTCCACACCTAAACAGGAAATTAAATATATTCAGTGAGATATGGCAGGCGGGCGAAACCTAAGATCAAATGCCTTCCAGACTGGTTGGGCAACTCCCATATACACAGGATTATCATTGAGAAGATAAAGCGCTATGGAGGGTGTTTTGGGACTATGGTGCGTCTGCTCTGTTGCTACAAGCCATTTGGTTCCTGTACCATTGCTGTCCGAATTGCCAGCAATAAGTCTTGTTCCCAGTGAGTGTTGGACTCCACCAGGGATGCCCTTTGTCATCGATTCTGATCATAAATGTGATTATCTGGACAGACCCAAGTGGCAGAAGTCTTCCAGTTTGGTGGCCTCAGTATCTCTGCTTTTTGTAAATGACGTGGTTCTGTTGGGTTCATCACATGGTCGCCTCAACCTTACACTGGAGTGGTTCACAGCTGAGTGTGAAGTGGCGGAAATGAAAATGAGCAACTCCCAACCTGAAGGCATATTTCTTAGGGGGAAAAGGGTGGACTGACCACTCTAGGACAATGACGAGGAGTCCCTTAACTTAATCTTGGGATCTTGTTCATGAGTGAGGGGAGAGGGGAGCAGGAGATTATTTGATTGATTGGTACCAATCAGTTGTGACAGGCCTGATCAAAAAAGTGACATTGTCAATTTACCAGTAGATCTATGTCCTTACACTTACCTATAGTCATGAGCTGTGGACAGTGACCAAAAGAATAAGATTTCAGATACAAGAGTCTGAAATTTGCTTTCTTAGGCAGTGAAGTTCAGTCATTCAAGAGAGGCTCAGAGCAAATTCACGACCACAACCACATTGACAGGAGCTATTTGAGTGTGAATTTGTCAATTCTGACATCTGACTAGGCTTCTCTGATTAGCCTGCTGCCCCTGCAACCTGACCCCATATAAGTGAGAAAAAAATGGATGGACGGACGGACGGATGGATGGATAGAAACCTAAGGTTGTAGTGCTGCAGCATGGGGAAAAGAATCACTTAAAAAATTGTTATGCTGCTGAGTTGTGCTGCTCTTGCTCTGAGATTCACTGCTCTTCTGTGATTTTATAGTTGATGTCACATGAGCTATCATGGCTGTTTCCCTCCCACACCTAAAGCTAAAATAAAGGCAGAACTCAGTGAGTTAATCCAACCATCATTAACTTAAATTTTCCTAGATGTATGCTACTCTTGATGTAACCTAACATTGACCATGAATATCACAGCTGCTGTGCAGCAATCCATCATAGTGAACTGTTAGCAAAAGTAACTTTAAATTTCCACTGTATAAAACACAGTAAGTTTCCTTTAAAAATAATCTCTCTTCTTTCTGTCCTGTTCTGTCTGTCTTACATCTTTTTCCGTATCTAGTGTGACGCTATCTCACATTCCTTTCTCTCTCTGGGGAATGAGCTGTTCCTTTAGCTAGCAGACACACAGTTTGTGTGTTTGCTGATATTCGTTCAATATTTCACTTGAAATTACCCTCCACACATTGCTTTCCTTATGCTTGCTCCTCTCATCCTCTACTACTACAGATAAAAATGCCACACTGGATTGTTACAGGCCACTTTAACCCCTGCTACAAAGTGATGCATAAATTATATATTTGTGTTTCTTTCATCAGCTAATGTAAAATTAGCACCAGTGAGATGAGTCTATTCATCTGGATGTAGCGTTTTCAGTGGGAGAAATGTTTCTTCACTCATCCACGTGACTTCTTCAGTCTCAGCTGACTGCAGGTTTCCCCAACCTTGTAAACAGTACATTTGCACACTGACTAAAACTATTGCAGCCAACCTCAATTCTCTGTGAATGGTACTTATGGCCATTGATCAGTGGTCTTTGATCAATGGGCTTTGATTAGTGGTTGTTGATCAATGCAAATGACAATTTGCATATTAATGGTCAAGGAAATGACCTCCCAGCCCATTGTTCCTTGAGTGGTGCTAGTTTCAGTCATTATGCAAATGTACTGTTCATAAGATTGGGGAAACCTGCAGTCAGCTGAGACTGAATAAGTCAGTAGGATGAGTGACAAAATGTTTCTCCCCCTGGAAAAGCTACGTCCACATGAACAGAATCAACTTTTGGGATTTTCTTACCTGGAGGATTCATCATGCATCAAGACATGGCACCAGTGAGGGGGGCACAAATAGGATCATCTTTTTTATGTGGCATCCATTTAAGTTCAAATCACTTTGATAATTAAGTACAGCAACAGATATTTGTATTTTGTTCCTTCCCATCTCTGGAGTCACTAGACAGTCAACCTTTCATTCATATAATTCAGGCTGTCAGAATGTGGTGTGGAAAAGTTTAGAAAAAATCAAATCAAGGCAAGAGACAACTATTTAAGTAAAACGAGAAATATCAAATAGATAAATAGTAAGCAGAAAGACAAAAAAACTAATTTCCCAAACTAAAATGTAAAATATTAGAGTACTAAAGAGAACAAACTGACATTTGAAAATACAGTAAACAAAAATAATAGGAAATATTTAACCAGAAAGTCAAACTCAAATATAAAGAATTCAAAACTCCAGAATACAAGACCCACAGACCATAACACAGACACAGAAACACCATTTTATGGTTATCTGACATCTCATTCTAAAGGCATGAATGTTTTCCTTGTACACTGGAGTTTTACAAGCATTACATTTACACCTCCATTCAAATGTCTGGATAGAGAAAAGCTGTTACACAGAGAGCGAAACTGAGATGACAACCCAATGAAATGTTCTTTTTCCTGGCTGTGATAGAGTCTTGGCTGCATGTTTTTCTAAATATGCCTTGACAGGTTTCTTTTATAGACACTTGTATATGCTTGTATAGGTTGCTGCTGTGTCAAAAAATTCAAACAAAAAAGATTCAACTTGTTTTACTTGAGTGACAAAACCAGTTACTGGAGGTTAATTTGGAGGTTGTGGCTAGTTTTAGCTGCTTTATTGTGGTTAAATGAATGGAAGTCAGCATTTCACAAGTGTGTAGTACAAGTGAGGCCATTAATACATATAGGCAGAAGGAAAAAGTGACTAGTGACTTCATTGTAGCTGTGTATAATTCTGGGCTAATTAAGAAAATTAGACAAACAAATCTTTCTATAACTGATACAATTTATATTATCATTTCTGTGTTGTCAGTGATCAGCTCCTACTGTGAGATATGTAACACCTTTTACTGTATTTATTCATGATCATTTTAGTGTTGTCAAGGCACTTGTCAAAAGACATAGTCAGACTAAAGCTCAATGCGCTCCAGAAAATGTCCTCCAAAATGAATTTGAAATTGTATATTTCTTAAAAAGCAACAGGACCAAATCTTAAGACCTTTGCGAAAAATGTACACACCAGATATAAATTCCTCCTAGCAGAGAACTTCTAAGCACTGCATCCAGTCACATCCAATCCAGGGTGTTTAGCATACACAAAAATCGAAATGTTGGTAAGAGATGAGTCACAGAAAGTATTTTCTTTAAAATGTAATAATACATGGTAGGTAACAGCTACTGTGTTTTGTTTTGTTTTCTCCTTGTAGCGAGACGTGTTTCCCTCTTTACATAAATTATACAATAGATGATTCACATAAGCAGAGTGCTAGGTTTTTCAGATGACTTCCTATAAATTACCATGAGGCCTGCAATGGGTAGTGACATATGTTTGTAAATGCCACAGTTTACATGAATTATACAATCACACATAAACACACATCTAATTTCCAGGATTTTTCCCTCATCTAAAGACATGTAACAAAGCATGAAGGATCAATTCAGTAATATATGTACAGTATTTGGATGCCTGTTGAAGAAAATAGTAATTGAAAATAACTAAAAATAAATGGACAAAAAAGAAAAGATGTTGCATATCTATTTTGTGTATTACTACCTTGGGGGCAGTTCTTTCACAGAATTAAACATCGACAATTATATATTTCAGTTCATGAAGCCAAAATGAAACCAGGGAACAGGGCTTTTAATCAGTTGTTTTTTTTAATCAGATGCATGGACTGCAGAGCAGTGTACAAGAATGTGGCAGTGTGATGCTGACAGCAGTCAAGGTAGACCAACCTTTCTGTTCATGGGAATGAATGTTGAAATAGAGTGTTGGGATATTCTGATGTCTTTGTGGGACAGCGTTTTATGAACTAACTTTTTATTTTCCCTGTAACTTTTGGAATAAAAGTCATCTGCTTGGGTTAGTTTTTAAATAGCATTTATGAATTGAAATCACAATTATCTTCATTATTAATCATTAAATATTATGCATTGATTAAAAGAGCCATGTGGCTGTTGGTGAATATTTATTTTAGCACAGTAAAATTAACTTCCATGACTTTACAGTAACCTAGATAAATGTATTTTCTTACACATTTGTGTACTGTTTTATTTTGTCAAAGTTTCCTTACCCTCTGTTTTAATGCAAAACTTATATGTGTGGTGGGTTATATGTCCAAACAAATTTGCTAATCTCACCATGAATCTTGCAGTCACTGACAAATCGACATGAATGTCTTACAATGGGTGACTTAGCCTGCAATAAAATACATGGACCTATGCTCCAGAGTGATCAGTAGCCAGCTTGATTAATGAACATGTGTGGGATAGAGAGGGGGGAGGGAGAGAGAGTTGGTGTAGTAGCCCCTCTGGTTTTGGCACTGGGATCTACCATGTGATTCTTGATGACTCTGTGCTGTCTGTGAAGGAAAAGAGAAAATGGGCCATTTAGGGAGAGAAACAGTCAACTTGCTATGTCTTGTCCACTATCTGGGATTTAAGTGAAGAAATCGATTTGTCATGACACTTTACCAATAAAGTTAATTCTCTCATTCTTTCCCTGTACTCATCTTAAATGCGCACTAGCTGTGTTTGTTAAATTAATTGTCGATACACACTCAGACAATATAACAATATATAACTGCATATATAAATATATATGCATATATATTTACATATAACTGCAAAGAGATAGAATGACACAACCATAACAGAAATGGACTTATATACAAGAGGAAGCATAATCTGAAGATGCAGATTAACCATAATAATAACCCAGGGGATCGTGTGTCTTAAAAATGCACCATGTGACACTTGCACCCCCCCATAGTACTAGGAAGAAGGAATTTATTATCAGGAATGAGATCCAGTCATGATAGCCAGCCTGACAAAGTTTTCCCCAGGTTCAATCAATCACATGTGTCCTCTGTGAAGATGCTCCACCACATGGGGCCCTCGGAGGCTTTGCCAGCAGATTAGTCACAGCCAAGTCTTATTTTTGCAGCTGCATCAGTACAAAGATGGAATGATGAAGTTGCGTGGGGGGGTGACATGTAGGCAAAAACGAATCAGAGAAAAAACTGGGAAAGGGTAACAAGAGAGAACAAGAACTGCTGAGAATGAGAAGAAGGGTAATTATATAAAGTAACAGAGTAGGTGTAAAGAGAAGCAAATCACTGGCAATACAAATAGGAAAGAATAAACAGAAACGTATATCATGAAACTTACACAAATGAAATTAAACGGATGGGGAAAATTTCAATGGCACGCTTTGTATTTTAAACTGCATTTAAAAGCCTTCCCATGATCCAAGAGCTTTAGGCTTGGATGTAACCACACCAACTTACTTTAACCTTCATGAAAAAATAAAGTGATCGAACATAAGATGTAAGATTTTAAGGATGCTAATTTAAATCCCAATTGAAAGAATGTACTGCTGTTACTTATCAAGACAGTATACTGTGTCACAGGTAGACACTGAATAACTGAACAACAGCAAACTCACATTTATTAGTAACATTTAGTGAATGTTGGGGTCGTTACTCAAGAAAAATAATGTAATGCACATTACTTGTTACTTTTGTTAAAAGTAATACAGCATGTTACTTAATTACTTGCCAGAGAAAGTAGTTTGTTACAATATTTGTTACATTACTTTCTTGTTGCTCCATAAAATGACTTGAAACAGATTATCACAGAAAATTAGGCAACACAAATATTAGTTACCTTTTAGTTTTTAGAAAAGAAACTTTAAAGAGACTCCAAAAAAAGCAATCCTTTCTCATTAGTTTGTTACTTATTGAAGATCAGGCTCTGGCTGCTGGGCTGGGGTCAGCATGCACTCAGCCTTAAAATCACTCCCAGTTCTTGGCTAGCTTTGCATTAACATGCTGTAAATGCAAATGCTTGCAAAGAGCTGAAGTTGTGTTAGCAGTATAGTTGTTTCTGTCCTGGATGCAGTTTACAGTACTGTATTACTGAAAAATGTAATGTAATTACAGTAGTGTAATATGTTATAACATGTTACACCCAACACTGCATTTAGTCATAGTGCTCACACATGAAAAAAGTGCATAAAATGTAAATAAATGACTGAGGTTTGAAAAAAAAAAAGTTTTGTCAAAATTCTGATTCTGACAAGTTCTAGGCAAACAGAGAATGGCATGCTGCCTCTCAGGGCCCAACCCTGAAAAAATATTATTGAGCGCTACATTGCAATCTAATAAATGTAATAGAATTTAAAATATAAATACACTGCTTACAGACTACATAAAGACTGCATACATAGTCACGGTCTTGAGGATGCTTAATGAGCTGAGTGACTTTATATATTTTTTTTATATAAAGTTTGTGTAAGTAATCCAAAAAGTGTTCTAGTGAAAAGTTTGACAAACCGTGCCGGCGTGCTGTTGTACTGATATAGTGACACTGTTCCACTTTTATCACTGTGATGATAACGGCTCTATCTGTTCATTACTTAAGCCTTGGGAGAGATTGCTGACCTAGCCCAATGTGCCACAGGCCTATGCCACAATAGCTCACCATTATAAATCGCTCCATACTCGTGCCAAGACTGATGAGCACTTGTTTCCACAAGAGCTTACTACAGCATGTATGAACACAAACAGAAGCAGCTATGAGACAATAAAAGCACTATGTAAAGCAAGAGGAATTACAATGTTCTATTATTCATTTGTAAGAACCAAGCGTGTGTCCTCATAGAGACTTTGTTAATCCCTGTTAACCTCTCCATCGAGTATGGAGGCAGTTCATATTTTTGAAGTAAGTATTCTCTAAAAATTAAAAGGCGCTCAAGTTTTAATAATATCCATGCCACAGATACATATACTGATTGTCTTGCTTTGAGTTTTACCTGTTGTGATTGCCTTGAGCATTTTAAGCTGTGCCTCATTTGCCACTTGTCAGCACTTCCCTGTTATAAATACTTCTTTCTTCCTTGTTGTCTTTGTTGGATTATCTGTTATTGTGCCCTCTGTGTTCCCCAAATAAGGTTTCATGTTATTGTGTACTATTCTTATTCTTGGTTTATTATTTCTAGTCTGTATTGGTATTGGGTCTGTAGTGAAAAATACTGAAGATTAAAAAATGGAAAAATAGTGATGTTCAAAAGCAGATGGAAAACTTTAAAAAGAAACATAATCTCAGATCTTAAGTAACTATTGTCACATTACAGTCCACCATGTGCATGCAGCAATATATTGCCTGTTTTGTTTGTGTAAAGGTTTCCATATTTAATAAAAGTAAGAAATGTTAAAAATAATCACAACTTTATTAAGGAAATAGGCAGATTGATAACCACTGTACTTAGTCATTACCTAACTGATGATATGTCCGGTGTGTATGCATCCGTCCCAACCTGATATCATGGCAAAGCGTGTAATAGCTTTGCGTCAATGTTTTTCCACGTGTTGGACTTCTGCATGCTTGTACATTCCACATTTTGAAAACATGAAATGTACACGCATGCAGAATTTGCAGCAAGTTGCAACAATCACAGCAGCAGTCACAGCAGAGGGAGATATTTTATTTCAAGCCAACATGAAAATAATCATGTGAAAGTAAACAGACTTTATAAACACATTTGGATGTATAAACATTTTGGTTGCCTATCTTAAACGTTTCTCATGATTAACACCCTGGCATGTACTTAATACATTTTTTGCTCGCTATCAAACTCGTGGCTTTAAATCTATCATCTCCCCCTGTTGGTAGTGCAATTTTTGCATGCATGTCCATTTCACGTTTTGAAGAGGCAAAGCATGAAATGGACATGGTGGATTGGCATGTCTATTAGCATTTTGCCATGATACTGGGTTGTCCCTCCCCCTAATGTTCTTTCTAGTAAAGAAGTCTTATTGCACTCAGCCCTAAAACATGGTGTCTAGCCAGGTACTTACTCTGGATAGCATTACCTTGGCCTCCAAGTTACACTGTGAGGAAAACAAATATGTACCACTGCTTTCTTGCATTTGCGAAATATCTCTAAAATTTGAAACATCCTGTCTCAGAAGGATCCTGAAAAACTACCTCGAGGATTTATTAATTTGAGGCTTTACTATTTTAATTCATTATTACCAGACTGTCGTAAAAACTCCTTAAAAAGCCTGCAGTTGATCCAAAATGCTGCAGCAAGAATTTGACAGGGACTAGGAAGAGAAAGCATATTTCTCGTATATTGGCTTCTCTTCAGGTTCCCCGTTGAATCCAAAATTCAATTTCAACTCATTCTCCTCACATACAAGTTCTTAAATAATAAGGCAGCATCTTATCTTAAACACCTCATAGTCCTATATCAGCCCAATAGAGCACTTTACTCTCAGACTGCTGGCTCACTTTTGGTTCCTAGGATACAGGAGGCAGAGCCTTCATCTTCAGTGGAACCAGCTCCCAGTTTGGATTGAGGAGACCAACACACTCTACTTTTAAGATTAGGCTTAAAACTTTGTTTTTTCAGTAAAGCATATAGCTAGGGATCAGGTGGCCCTGAATTCTTTCTTAGTTACGCTGCAATAGGCCTAGGCTCTTGTGGACTTCCCATGATGCACTGTTTCTTCTTCATTCACCTTTTTGTCTCTGTAAGTCCTTATACACCACTCTGCATTTAATCACTAGTTATTGTTAATCTCTGTCTCTTTTCCACAGAGTGTGTTTTATCCTTTCTCTGTCCCATCACCCCCAGCCAGTCGTGGCAGAGGACTGCCACTCCCTGCAGGCTCTGCTGGAGTTTTCTTGTGCTAAAATGTTTTTCCTTCCCACTGTCACCAAGTGCTTGTTCAAAGGAAACATTACTATAGGATCTTTACCTTACAATGAAAAGTGCCTTGAGGCAGCTGTTGTTGTGATTTAGTAATATAATAAATAACAACTGAATTGAATTGAATACCTGAAATGTCAGTTCCTGAAATAAGCATGAAAATTTCAAATATTCAAATCTATTTTTACAAGATTATTTGTTGTGTAGCAGCTGGCATGATACGTCCTGCTCATAATTTTCTCATTCATGTAATTACAAGGACAGAATACATTCTGGCACATTTCTAGCACTACTAGAGAGATATTATATAATGTTTTAAGGCATTACATTATATAACACGTATTATAACACTGATTAACTCCTATTAAATGTAAGAGAAGCTAGCTAGAATGTATTTTCATTGTAGACAGTTGCCTTATACAATTAAAAATACAAAAGAAAAAGTTCTTTTTACAGGTGTAACAGAAGTGAACATACATCAGGAGTGAGCTAAAAGAAGACAGAGACTAGACTAGATAGCATCTGTTTTATAGAACTGAAATTGGAGAAATCCATCAGCTAGTTTGGTTAGTCAACAGATTTAACCTTTGGGATAAGTTACCAAAGGCTTTGGAGGCTTTCAATGTACTCAAATAGAGATTCCTGTTTCCGTCCTCCAGCAGCTAAAGCCAGCCTGTCATTTGTTATGATATTCAGTGGTTATTCCATGAACATCGGCAAATATAATCATTTGTCCTTCTTGTTTGCATTTGTTTATTTCCCACATTGACTGCTTTACTACATGCATGCTTGCTCAAACTACAAACAGCAACCAAAAATCTTCCAGTGCAAGAATCTTACCTCATCAACAGAATCTTCTGTTTTTACCCTGGTTTCTAATGCAAACTTTTATTGGTTTTAGTGACAATAAAAGAAAACTTTTTGTTTTATTCACCTGAATGACATGCTCAACATCTACCTGCTGCTTTTGACAGTCAAATTGTTGGTTTTCAGTTCTTTTTCCTATTCAAGGTTTGTGGGAATCAAGCTGAATTTAATGCAATAAAATCCACTTGTGTCCACTGAAACTGCTATTGCGACTGCTTTTAAAAAGTTGCATAATGCAACCTTAAACAACCCTCTCAGTGTTTTGGAGGCAGTTTGACCTACACTGCATAAAAAGTGATGCACACAGGAGAGTTGTTAGTTGATGCAGTTCATCCGGGCCTTCCTGGGTATAAAACTGGCTCAGATGATCTGCTCTGGGATCTCTCGTCTATTTCACCTTAAATCAACCCTTTTAATGTTTGTGGGTTTTTTTAAGTTTATTCTGAATAAATTCCTTTTTTAAGAACGTGAACTTCTTGTGTTGAAACTTTCCATGTCATATGTACATCAAGTAAGTATGTGACAGCCATCCAAGTCAAAAACAAATTGAAAATGATCAAAGGTACCAAAGAAAGACAGAGAGAAATCAAAGAGAGAGAAATCAAATCTCAAAGTACTTTATTTGCCAAAAATGTGTATTTGGATACATAACGATAAAGCAGAATAGTGAAACAAACAAAAAAAATGGTAGATGAACAAGAAGAGAATTCAAAATTTAATTTTTCTGATCACTCAAGGCACTTTATAACCTGATGGTTAACAAGATACAAACTCCATGAAAGCTTTAACAGAACTTATAGTTGGAAATCACAAGATTTTAAGCTCTCTAAATTTGCATTGAGTGCCAAAACTCAATGTTTGCAGAACAACAACAGAACAACACTTATCCACCTTCTTTTTTTCAGACATTTGATTATTTTGAAATCGTAAACCTGGGAACCATGTTTTAAAATTGCTATATAAATCCTCATAGACATGATTATCAATATCAACTGATAATTAAGCTTAGCAGACACAATTTTGTTTCAAATTTTATATAAACTCTGAGATGTAAAAAAGCCAAAACAAGATTTAGAGATTACTATGTAGACTAAACAAGAGTGACATGTTAATTTTAACCCAAACCATTACTTTTCCATTTCGAGACTAATAGTGTTCTTTACAGACACACTACAAAATGGACAATAAAAAATCTAGTAGAAAAGTTGCACCTTCTTTGTCTCTCTCTCTCTCCCTTCCTGTCATGCACACCCACACACCACACTCTGCAAGTTAAAGACAGCACTCAGCTGGAAGCTGTTTTAAATAGTTCACACAATAGACCAATGCTAAGTACTGACTCGTTTCCTAAATGTGCCAGTCACAGCAAGAACAAGGACTTTTCAAAATCTTTCCATTCTAAAAGCAGAATTTATTGTTATATTGAAAACAGGTGAGACTGGGAGGAAATAATCTACCATGGGTAGCATTTTAACTCTAAACTTAAGGTCTAGTACAGTTAATATATTCACAATAGCAAACAAAGATTTATATTTTTCAGCCTAATTGTCTTCAGCCTAACCTTTTCTAAAAGCAAGGCTAAGCAGCTTATAGCTGTTTTAGATAAATACAGCATTCTGGATGAATTCCAATCTGGCTTTCGTAGAGCTCACTCTACTGAAACTACACTTCTTAGGCTACGTTCACACTGCAGGCGAAAGCGCATAAAATCCGACTTTTCTGACGCTATGCGACCCATATCCAATCATGGTATGACAGTGTGAACAGCACAAATCCGATATTTTCAAATCCGACCTGGGTCACTTTCGTATGTGGTACTGAATCCGATACATATCCGATGTTTTAGAAAGCGACTGCTGTTTGAACGGTCATGTCGCATTAAATCCATCTTTTACGTCACTGACACAAGACAGACACCAATTATCAGCACCGGAGACGCGCCTGAGAAGACATTGTGAACGCTTCCTGGCCTTCCAGTGTAGATGTTAGTGAAACTGTTGGGAAGACAACGTTGGAGAAACGTGAACATTTTATTTGTACTGTATAATCTGCAGATTCTGATAGAAATCTGCAACTATCCTTTGAAGCACCGCTCCTCTCTAAAACTGTCATGATCCTGGGTCCGTTTGACCCAGCGTTTTGTGTTTTTCTATTTAGTGTGATTTTGGTTCTGTTCTTCTTCTGTTTAGTGTTTTCTCTGTTCGGCCCATGTGTGTCCTTGTATGTGTAGTTCCTGTTTTATTGTGACGGTCTGTGTCTTATGTCAGTGTGTCCTGTTTACGTTCCCCCACCTCGTCAGCTGTTATGTCTCCCAGGTGTGTTCCCTCCTGTTTCCCATCCCCCTGATTACTGGTGTGTATTTATTGTGTGTGTTCACTCGTCCTCGTTGCTGGTTCGTCTGTGTTGTTTCCCTTCGGTCTCCCTGCGTCTCTCCATGTGTGTTTCCTCGGACCTCCCTGCATCTTCGTTTCTGGTTTGCTTTGTTAGTTTTCCCAGTTTAGGTTTACCTGTTAGTGTCACCCGCGATTTCTGTTTATTTGCATTACTGTTAATAAATTCTCACCTGCACTTGAGCTGCCGCTGCCTGGTCCTAATTAATTTCCACACGGCTTGCACCCGCAAACCGTGACAGCACGAACCAGCCAACATGGACCCAGCAGCTTGCGACCCTTCGGAGGAGCTAAGGGATGACATCATTTTCTCCGTTGAGAATCTTCTCAGCCTGTGGTTGGAACATCCCCCGGAGGAGCTTCGTCGCGCTTTGGAAACACGCCTACAGCGGCTCTTCTCTGGTCTTCCGTGGCTGTTTGGCTCGCTCTCTCTGACCATTCAGGCCTTCCTTCAGCGCACACCTCACCTGCTCTCTGCCACTCCTGCCTCGCTGCCCGACTCGCCGGATGTGATCTTGCCTGGCCCGTCGGAGCCGTCGGCGGGGAGGAAATGTCGATCGCGCCGCCGGCGCGCCACCCCACAGCCGGACATCCGGACTTTTAATTCGCCGGCTGTGGTGAGTGAGGACTCTTTTTCGGACTGTGTGACTGTTCATTCTGGGGCTGTCTTCTGTGCGGCAGATGATTATGAGAACAGCTCATCGCCTGCTCAGCAGCCGCTCTCAGCTCAGTTTTCTGGTGTCACTCCACCGCTGCTTTCAGAAGTCAGGCCCTGCAGGAGGAGCAAGCAGCGGCGAAGGAAGGATTATGTGGTGGAAGACACTGGGCTTACTCCGCTGCAATCCTTTACTTTGTTTTTGGGACTTCTATGTTCGGAGCTACACAAACTTCCCACCTCCTCGTCCCAGCCTCGCTCCGCCACTCCTCCCCAGCCTCCAGTAGCTGCCCAGCCTCCAGTAGCTCAGTTAGCTGCCCCGCAGCCGCTCTCAGCTCAGTTAGCTGCCCCGCAGCCGCTCTCAGCTCAGTTAGCTGCCCCGCAGCCGTCTCCAGTGCTCCCAGCTTCACCCTCAGTGCAGTCTCCAGTGCTCCCAGCTTCACCCTCAGTGCAGTCTCCAGTGCTCCCAGCTTCACCCTCAGTGCAGTCTCCAGTGCTCCCAGCTTCACCCTCAGTGCAGGCCCCAGTGCCGCCTGTAGTCCAGGCCCCAGTGCCGCCAGTGTCACTTTCAGTTCAGGCCCCAGTGCCGCCAGTGTCACTTTCAGTTCAGGCCCCAGAGCCGCCAGTGTCACTTTCAGTTCAGTCTCCAGTGCCTCCAGTGTCACTTTCTGTTCAGTCCCCAGTGCCTCCAGTGTCACTTTCAGTTCAGTCTCCTGTAGTTCAGGCCCCTGTGCCTCCAGTGTCACCGTTACTTGCAGTACAGGTTCCAGTGTTACCAGGTTCACCCGTTCACCCGTTCCTGTGGGGGCCCCACAGGGAACGGTTCTGGCTCCGTTCCTCTTCACCATCTACACTGCAGACTTCTCCCACAACTCCACCCAGTGCTTCCTGCAGAAGTTCTCTGATGACTCTGCAATAGTCGGCCTCATCACTGATGAGGACGACAAGGAGTACAGAGGACTGACTCAAGACTTTGTGGACTGGTGCCAGCTGAACTACCTCCAGATCAATGCCAGTAAAACCAAGGAGCTGGTGGTAGACTTCCGCAGGCACAAACATCCTCCACTGCAACCACTGAACATCCAAGGTATGGACATTGAGGCTGTGGACAGCTACAGGTACCTTGGTGTTCATCTGAACAACAAACTGGACTGGACTCATAATTCAGACGCCCTCTACAGGAAAGGGCAGAGCAGGCTGTACCTGCTGCGGAGACTCAGGTCGTTTGGAGTGGAGGGCCCACTCCTGAAGACCTTCTATGACTCTGTGGTGGCCTCAGCCATCTTTTATGGTGTGGTCTGCTGGGGCGGCAACATCTCCGCCGGGGACAGGAAGAGACTGAACAGGCTGATCCGCAGGGCCAGCTCTGTTCTAGGATGCCCTCTGGACCCAGTGGAGGTGGTGAGTGACAGGAGAATGGTGGCTAAGCTGTCATCCCTGTTGGACAACATCTCCCACCCCATGCATGAGACTGTGACAGCACTGAGCAGCTCCTTCAGTGGGAGACTGCGGCACCCACGGTGTGGGACGGAGAGATTTCGCAGGTCTTTCCTCCCGACTGCTGTCAGACTCCACAATAAAGACTTTAACTGATCAAACACACACATCCACAAATGTGCAATAACACTAATGTGCAATAATCTTTTCTGGCATCGTTGTATTTTTACTCAACTGTATATAGCATTTGTACTCTATTTTTATCTCATTGTATATTTTATTCTATTTTATTCTACTGTATATAGTATTTTATTTTATTCTATTCTATACAGTTGTGTACTGTATTTATTCTTATTTTATTTTATTCTAATTTTTGCTTCATAACTTTTGCACTGTCCACTTCCTGCTGTGACAAAACAAATTTCCCACGTGTGGGACTAATAAAGGTTATCTTATCTTATCTTATCTTATCACTCCATGCAGGGAGAAGGCTTTATGTCTACGCAGTGTACTTTTCAGGGTTTAGCCGCCGTTGGCACAGTTAACCACTCCAGGGCTTCCCCAGAGGCTGGGTCTCGGTCCCCAGCCGATTCTGGACCCCTGAGGATTGAGCAGCCCCCTGGGAACCACTTCATGTCAGCGTTGCCTGGGCAGAGCCAGTGCTCAGTGCATTGTCAGTCGCCTCTGTGTCAGCTAGTGGCCTCCATGACTGCTGGCTTGGTCATGGCTTCTGCTGGAGGGTCCGAGGGACCGCTCCGGCCTTCGTCTCGTGTCTCCGCTGGAGGGTCCGAGTGACCGCTCCGGCCTTCGTCTCGTGCCTCCGCTGGAGGGTCCGAGGGACCGCTCCGGCCTTCGTCTCCTGTCTCCGTTGGAGGGTCCGAGGGATCCGTCCAGCCTGCAGCGCCTCCGTCTCCGGCTTCCACGCCGTCGCCTGCAGCGCCTCTGCCTCCGGCGCCTCCGTCTCCGGCTTCCACGCCGCCGCCTGCAGCGCCTCCGCCTCCGGCTTCCACGCCGCCGCCAGCTGCAGCCTCACCATCCACGCCAGCTGCAGCGCCACCGTCTACGTCGTCTCCGGCTTCCACGCCGCCGCCTGCAGCGCCTCCGTCTCCGGCTTCCATGCCACCGCCTGCAGCGCCTCCGTCTCCGGCTTCCACGCTGCCGCCTGCAGCCTCTTCCTCTACGCCAGCTGCAGCCTCATCAGCCATGCCTGCAGCAGCCTCCGAGTCTTCACCCTTGCCTGCAGCAGCCTCCGGGTCTTCACCCTCGCCTGCAGCCGCCTCCGGGTCTTCACCCTCGCCTGCAGCCGCCTCCGGGTCTTCACCCTCGCCTGCAGCCGCCTCCGGGTCTTCACCCTCGCCTGCAGCCGCCCCGTCTGGTCCAGCCTCCGAGTCTTCAGCGTCGTCTGGTCCAGCCTCCGTGTCTTCACCTTCAGCTAACCGGCCACTTTCCAGGCCACTGGCCAGGCGCCATCACCGTCGTGGGCGGCCCCCAGACTCCCTTCGTCTGAGTCGCCACCGTTGCCTTCCGCACGGTCGGCCTCCGGACCAGCTCCATCACCTCGTTCACCAACGACGACGCCATTGCCGCCCTCACGGTCGGCCCCCTGAACTGCTTCCACGTGGCCGCCGCTGCCTTCCGCACGGCCGGCCCCCTGAACTGTTTGGGCCCCGGTGCTGTCGGCCCCCTGGCTGGCCCCCTGAACTGCTTTCACGTGGCCGCCGCTGCCTTCCGCACGGCCGGCCCCCTGAACTGTCTGGGCTCCGGTGCTGTCGGCCCCCTGAACTGTGTCCGCATTGCCGTCCTCACGGCCAGCCCCTGAGGTGTTCTGTTTCCTGTGCTCTGGTGTGTTTCTTTTCTTTTGGTTTTGGACTCGTGTTTTGTGTTTGTTTTTTTTGACTTTCTCGTGCTTCTGTTTTTTTTTTTGTTTTTGTTTGCTTCGAGCCCTCCTTCCTGGGCCCCGCCGCCCGCCCTGGTCGGGTTGGTTTTCTGTTTTTCTGGCTGTTTTGTTTTCTTGTGTTGGGCTGTCTGGGGCCAGCCCTTGCCGGGGGGGGGTACTGTCATGATCCTGGGTCCGTTTGACCCAGCGTTTTGTGTTTTTCTATTTAGTGTGATTTTGGTTCTGTTCTTCTTCTGTTTAGTGTTTTCTCTGTTTGGCCCGTGTGTGTCCTTGTATGTGTAGTTCCTGTTTTATTGTGACGGTCTGTGTCTTATGTCAGTGTGTCCTGTTTACGTTCCCCCACCTCGTCAGCTGTTATGTCTCCCAGGTGTGTTCCCTCCTGTTTCCCATCCCCCTGATTACTGGTGTGTATTTATTGTGTGTGTTCACTCGTCCTCGTTGCTGGTTCGTCTGTGTTGTTTCCCTTCGGTCTCCCTGCGTCTCTCCATGTGTGTTTCCTCGGACCTCCCTGCATCTTCGTTTCTGGTTTGCTTTGTTAGTTTTCCCAGTTTAGGTTTACCTGTTAGTGTCACCCGCGATTTCTGTTTATTTGCATTACTGTTAATAAATTCTCACCTGCACTTGAGCTGCCACTGCCTGGTCCTAATTAATTTCCACACGGCTTGCACCCGCAAACCGTGACAGCAACAGCAATAAGGATAATTATTAGGCTACATGTAAATAACAAAATAACTTTATAACTTAAAGCAAAATTGGGAAACGTAAAGTCCGAAACAAGTCTTTATATTAAGGGCCATCAGTCAAACAATACTGTTTGATCTGGGTCTAAACAGAGCGCGTTGTGTGTGACATCTTCTTTTGCGCATGTGGGCCGCTTTGAGGGCCATGAATGGTTCACACTAGAGCGTGTTTGCTGTCACATTCTATTTGTAGTGTGAACAACCACACAAAAAAATCGGATTTGCTCAAAAAATCGGAATTGAGCACTAAGATCTGCAGTGTGAACGTAGCCTTTGAGTCATTTTGATGAGTCACGACATTTTGATGAGATGTGATGCAGGAGAATGCTCTGTTTTCTCGATGTTGGACCTGACCTCCGCCTTTGATACTGTGGACGTATCGTATTCTGCTAGATAGGCTGAGACACTGGGTGGGTATATCAGGGGCTGCTTTGGACTGGTTTGAATCTTATTTGCATGAACGATCCTTTTCTGTGGCTACCTCTAAGTACAGTTCATCTTCTCCTTTTCTTGCCTATGGTGTGCCACAAGGTTCAGTTTTGGGGCCTTTATTGTTTTTGTTGTATTCACTTCCTCTTCAGCACTTATTGAACACTTTTAAGGACATTTCGTATCACTGCCATGCAGATGATATTCAGTTATATATCTTTAAGCCCCAAGATGTTTCCAAGCTACAGATTCTGCACAGGTGCATAGACTCCATTAGAGGTTGGATGGCTGGAAACTTTCTTCAGCTAAATGAGGAGAAGACTGAAGTTCTTGTTTGTGCTCCTAAAAAATTTATGTTATTGAAAACTTGGGTCCACTTGCTACATTTGCCAAACCTATCAGGAACCTTGGTGTTACTATTGACTCAGCTCTGACTTTGGACGCTCATGTTAAATCTCTGGTCCGCTCCTGTTTTTATCACTTGAGAAACATTGCTAAGCTGAGTCCCATTGTATCATGCTCCGAATTAGAAATTGTCATTCATGCATTTGTTTCATCTCGTCTGGATTATTGTAATTCTTTATTTACTTGTTTATGTAAAGCCTCTTTGGAGCATCTGCAAGTCCTCCAAGTACTCCCATGTTACACCCCTGCTGATTCAGCTGCACTGGCTCCCTATTAAATTCAGAACCCACTTTAAGGTTTTGACCTTGACTTTCCGTAATGCTCCGACAATCCATCAAGCGGTGCAGCTTCGTAGCTTAGCAAAGTCGTACTAAAACATTTTTTGACAGATTTTTGAGCGCTGTGTAGCACATAAAATCGGTTCGGTAATAATGACAGCTAGGGATGGTATTGATAAGATTTTCACGATTCCGATTCCATTTTTGATTCTGTTTAACAATTCGATTCTTTATCGATTCTTATTTTTTTAAACAGGAGAACACACAGGTCGATTAGCTTTGAACTTTGTTTTATATCTTATCTTTGAACAAGACAGAAATGTAGGAGTAGCATGACCTTACAAAACCAACATTGAGATCTTAAGAGATCCACAGCCTACTGCTCCTCGATGGGGTGCCACGAGGACCCCAGAAAAAAAAAAGTATTAAATGTAAAATAATAATAAAATAAATATTCTGTTGTAGGAATAACAAAGTATAACATAAATTATTCAGTGGCAATTACACAAGAATGTCCAGTAACGTTTACACTCTCCTTTTAAAAAGTATATGAGCATGGGCACTCAAAAATAAAACTATATCAGCCAGCAAAAAATACAATCAACTCAAGTCCAATGGAACTGTGCACTGTGCAATTCTGCATCCATCAAATATGTAGAATTAAAAATTCTTTTGCAGAAATATAAGCATATCTGCTTTTTCAGGAAGGATACGTGATCTTTCTGGACTTATGGTCTCTCCAGCTGTGGAGAACACCCTCTCAGACGGGGTGGAGGATGCCTGCACACACAGAAACCTTTCAGCCAGTGCTGACAGCAGGGGCAGAGTCTCTCTTGCTCCACCACCATAGGGCTGTGTTATCCTTGCAGGGGATGGGGGTTAGGCTTCTATACAGCTGGATCCACTATCTGGGCCAGGGAAAGAACGGGCTGCCGTTGTTGGAATGACTGCAGCTCGTTGTCCTCTTCTTCAAAGAGTTCCTCGAAGGCCGTTTTTTTTTTTTTTTTTTTGCTTTACTGGTGGCGCCTGAAATTAAATGGACATAAAAAATGAACATTCCATGACTTTTAAATTATCATCACAATAAACTAAACTTACATAGTCTTCTTCATCCTCATCTTTGAATAACTCTCCCTGTGTGTCTCCTTGCTCCAGGTGCTTGAGTAGAAAGTGACAAATAAACAAACAAATCAAACTAAGTACCACAGATCCATAGATGAAAGGTCTCACTCTCACAATGGAAATGTGCTACAGTGAAAGACACCGTCATATTGAAATACCTCATCTGCTCCTGCCTCTGTCTTTGCTGCAATTGCTGCTTCCCTGATCCTGTGCCAGACTTCATCCTTATCCACTTTGGATTTAAATCGGGGGTCCAAGATGGTGGCCTCCTCCAGGAAGCTCTTGATATCAGCGTCCTTAAATTTTTAAGAGGGAGGAAAATGTGACATCATGACTGTCCCTCAGTATTTATAACTGTTATTTTATTTATGATAAATAAATCATCAATTGTACCTGGTATCGTTTGGAAAGATCTTTCCAAATGTTCTCCTTTATGCTCCTTGTGAAGGCAGAGTCATCTTCTTGTACGGTGTAGTGTTGCTGTAGCTTTTGCAGGATGGGCAAAATCTCACCACAGGTCGGACTTTTGTCACTGGACACTGCTAGTGTGGAGGTGTAATGCTTCCACATGAGTACCACAAACTCCTCTGCTTTTCTTAAGTCATCATTGCCCATTTTAGCCAGTCTGCAATATCAACAAAACAAAAATACAACAGATATGTTGCATAAAACAAACAAAAATAAAACCTGAGTCCAAGTTAAGCCATATTATCATTATTTTTCAATACTACTCACCTTTCCTTTTCTATGGACTTTCTTATCCGTGGATCGATGGCTGCAGCCTGGATGGCAGGAAACTGCTTGCAGAATCTCTCCATCATCAAATACAAAGAGTTCCATCTGGTCTTTACATCTAGGAGCAGCATATGCTTGGGCAGCTCTGAGGGGTAATGCGTTCACAACTTAAATGCTAATGTAATATTCCTTATCTTAGTTTATAAATTTAATTTGATTATGATCTAATGATTATAATATACACAATCTCAAAAAACTATTTACTATGCTTACTGAGCAACTCTTGCTTCTCCTTCAGGACCACTTTTGCCATGTGGGACCTCTTCATCCATACAATCACAGAGCGAATTCTTGCCGCCCAGTTGGAAATGGCAGGACAGTTGTAGAGCTTCTGAGCTCCAAGGTTCAGGGTGTGTGCAAAGCATGGAAACTTGAGAATTTGTAGCTTTTTGACAGCTACATCCATGTTGGCCGCATTATCAACAGTGGCTGCCACAATCTTGTCTTTGATACCATACTCCCCCAAGATCTCATCAATCTCCTCTGCTACAGCTGTCCCTGTCTGTGCCTGGTACACTGGTTTGGTTTTGAGGACTTTTTCATGAGTCTGGCCATTCCTGACATAATGCAGCGTTACTGTGAGGTAATGATCTTGACTAAAACTTGTCCATCCATCTGCAGTGATGGCTGCCTTCAACACATGTTTCAGCTGAGAAATCAGATTTGCCTTTTCGACTGCATACCAAGCAGGGATCAAGTGGTTGGTTAAACTGTCTCTGTTTGGGGCTTTGTACTTAGGGTTCAGAGTCTTTATCATTTCTTTAAAAGATATAGAAATGGAAACGGATGAAACATCTGGTAAGAGGAGAACATGCAACTTTGACATTCCCTGACTTAGCCTACAATTAAAGAAACATTCACTTACGGAAACTCGGGGGCATCTACTGTGGCAAAAGGGTGCAAGCCTTTTACAACAAACTTAGTCACTGCTCGGTGACATTCGTCTATCCTGGCCTGTGTCATTTTACTTTTCCCTGCCTCTGTGAAAGGAGAAGCCACCCGTAGACTGCAGCGAGAACTGCCAGCATCGGAGCCAGACAGACTCTGTCTGTCTCTCTCGTCATGGTTATCTAAATGCAACGCACAGTAATAGCAGGTTTTGTAATAACGCAAATCGCGTTAACATGTCAGTGTGCCCCAGGGTGGCTGTGGCTACTATGTAGCTTGCCATCACCAGTGTGTGAATGTGTGTGTGAATGGGTGGATGTCTGGATATGTAAAGCGCTTTGGGGTCCTTAGGGACTAGAAAGCGCTATATAAATACAGGCCATTTACCAACATAATATGCAATGCTAGTTGATTAGTTACCTGGAGTATTAACGGGAGAGGACGTGCAAACGCTACCGCTGCTGCTGGGTTGAGCTTTGCTAGTCCGGAGCGGATCAAAAACACGACATTCATTTAAAGCGATTGCGTGTTTTTTGAGCAAATGCTTTTGCATATTCGTAGTGTTTCCTCCCTTTGATGAAATCTCTACTTTGTAAGTATTGCACGTTGCCCTGTTGTCATCCTTTCTCATAAAGTGTAACCAAACTTTTGAGCATTTGTGCCACTTAGGCGCCATGTTTCCTACTGGGTAAAAGACGCAACGTGGTGACGTCATTCGAGGCGACTGGAATCGATTAGGGAATCGTTTGTAAAAATGGCAAACAATTCCAAGGAATTGAAACAGTGGGAACCAGTTCTCAACAAGAACCAGTTTTCGATACCCATCCCTAACGACAGCCCGCTTGCGTGCTCTACCAAAAAATGTGCTTTGGTGGGTATCTGACGAACGAAAGCCAAACCAGTTCCACACCCCTGAAGTTGCACCATTTTTACAAACCAATTCTGGTTCATCTGTTTCATTCAACGATCCGCTTTCGCCCTTCTCATTCTCCATCGCCGCCATGCTTTTTCCGCCATGTGCGTATGAAAACAAAGGCACTGAGCATGCGCGTTTTACCCATATTCTATCGCGATATTTCATTTTCTTATAATTTTCTAACATTATACCGGTATTATCGTGAACGGTATGATATGGCCCAGCCCTACTCCCTACTACACTTAATGAAATAGAGTGTATTTTTATCAGTAAACATCTGTCTGCTTCCTCTTATCTTTTTTCAGGGTCGCCCGGAGTGGGTGGGCTGGAGCCTATCCCAGCTGTCTTAGGGTGAGAGGCAGGGTACACCCTGGACAGGTTGCCAGTTTGTCACAGGGCTAACAAATAGACATAGACAACCATTCACATTCACATTCACACTTATGGGAATTTAGAGTTTCCAATTAACCTAACACCACTAACTGCATGTTTTTGTACTGTTGGCGGATGTCAGAGTACCTGAAGAAAACCCACACAAACATGTGAAGAACATGCAAACTCCACACAGAAAGACCCCGGCCTGATGGTGGAATTGAACTCAGGACCTTCTTGCTGCCAGTAAACAGTAAACATCTTATGCTATTTCTGGCAGAGAACCATGGCATCAGACTTTGAGGTGCTGATTCTTATACTGGCCGCTGCAAAATCATCTGAAAACTCATGCATGCATCCTAACGGGCATGTGGCAATTACTGTAAGCTAACAGAACAACATCATCTGCAAAAAGAAGAGAGGAAATTTTGAGATACCCAAAAAGAAAATTGTAATGTCCCCAAATGTCCACTGATGACATGCCAAGAACATAGACACAGCTCTCTCTTATACAAGGACTAGATGTCTCGTAATATCCTTTCCGGTAATACCCATACTCCATAGCACAGCCCCTGGGATTTAGCATTCCAGCAGGAATCCCATCCATATCTGGCATACTGACTTTTGACATGAGGCCAAGAACACTTATGAGCTTGAAAGTGTTTTTCTAACCAATCCAAACAATAACATAACAGTATTCTGTGGTGGTTTGTTATTGTCTGTCATTCTTCATTGCCAACCATGTGAGCCCTCAAACCTCTGAGTAAGTAGAAAACTTTTTAATTGCAAATAGCAAGTTATAAAATACAGCTTAACCAATGTAAATATGTATAATCACTTTTAATTAGTAATGTTAAGTGCTTTTAGTAAATGTAAACTCTCAATCTGACCTGTTTACTTTCATTGACATTAATATAAATTCAAAGTTCAGCTCACTTTCAAAGAAAAAGAAATGAAAAAGACTTCATTAATTAGAATCTGCAAATATTTTCAGCCGCTGCAAAATTAATATGTATTAAAGATGCTATTATTAATTTAAACTGCTCAAATCAGTTTTGATATGCAGTTATCCATTATCTCTCTGATGTTATGTGTATAACAGGATGCTGATAAAATATAGAAGACTCTGCCCTATATAAGACAATCACAGTGGAGGTTAAAACAAATAAAGGGCACTTTTGTGTTTACTTTGCTCCCTTGCTGTGCTATTCCCCAGACTTACAATGTCTTTTTAGCATCTACACAAATGCCTTACTTTTAAGAATAATCTTCAGTGATGGTAGAAAAGATACCTTCGTTCCTTGATTTTTACCGCACAAATGGCTATTTAAAAATCAGTCACATAAACTCAAATTATTGTAATCTTCTTGGGTGGCGATACTAAATGGTAATTAAAGACGAACTGCTCATGGCTTCACAAAATTAAGCATTTTTTTATGCCAATATATGCATTGAATTTCTCATATTTCTCATAATTTCTGAAATTTAAAAAAAATAAAAAAAGTTTGTGGGTGGGCTATAATCAAGTCTGGGATAGTAGTAATACATTTTTCATTTTTTTAGACAGCCTTAGCCTTTTCTTAACAAATATGAATACGTATTTGTATAAAATGCAGCATGAAAAGGCTTCTTTCTGCCAAGAAAAATCCCTTAAGGGTAAAGGTATTTAATAAATACTGTTACTGTAAAACAACCCTACTGGAGCTTACAGGAGCATATATTGAAAGAACAGTAAAAAATGACTTTTTCCTGTATTACCCTTGCCTGTTTTCCTGTATTTGCCCCATTTTTCAACCCATTATTTGATTTCTGAGCTTGCTTTTTGTAAGGTTTAAATCAATGTCTTTGCAGAGTAGCCGTTATGGATGTGTTATGCTGTACACAGTAAATGTGGAGAAGGAGAGACTATTTATTTTAGAAAAGCTTTGCAAATCACTAACTAATACACAGGGTAAAAATACATTTATTTATAATGCATTTATATTTCCAAAACTGCAAGACAGCAACAGTACAAAAAAAATGCCACGGTGGTGTATTTTGGTCTTTGTGAGGTCTTCATCTTGCACAAGTGTGTGTTTTGTCTTGAAAACACCAATTATGCACACTGTTAAATCTATTCATGTGTCATCTTATTCTGCTTTACAAAAAGTCACATTTTCTTTTTTCTTGAAAACTCTAGCAAGTAATCTGTTAATCTCATTCAAATGAGGATTTAATGAGGCTCAGCAACTACTGAGCAGGTAAAGAAAAGTATTGCCACACTCAGTGTCTGTCAATATAATGACACTGTGGGAATGTAGGCTCTCTGTCACCATCTTATCTTCATCTTCTGTGCAAGTAAGGTACTTTATTATGAAGGCTTTTTCCTATTAGGATTTTTAATTCTTTTTTGTGAAACATGTAATGTTTTGTGATGATTGTGTTTCTTGATAAATGTCATTAAAAATCTAAATATGTAATTTTATTTAGCACAGGTGCATTTTCAGGGGTTCTGTTAAACTGCAAGTGAGATCTGTACCTTTTGTTGCTAATCCACTCACAGGTAGTAAATGACCTAACACAGACGAATTACTTGTCATGAAGATGATCTTTTTAAAACATATTATCAGCTATCTCAAAAAATTTTTAATAAATGTATTGCTTAATATAAGGAACACAAATTATTAGCACAGAATTTTTGCACTTTTATCCAAAGCACATGTGCTATATGATTAGATTTAGAAACGTTTTTCTCAAAAACTAAGAAGCAATATTATTATGCTCTCAGCCTTTTACTTTATTATGTTTTTAAAACCATCTTCTTTAGATCCTAAACATAAAGCTGTGTCTACACTTCTGTTACATACTGTAATTGTTATTTGTCTACTCATTCAGGAATAATGCAATCCAACAGTTTCCTCACAAATCATGAATGATGTCTATAGCAGTGTGGTTCAGACACACATATAAACAGAAGACAGCATGACAATGAAAATGTCCATCCTCCCACGTACATGTGTGCAGTCATATTGCTTTATTGCCTTGAAAAACAACTGTTTCGGTTCCTTAATGCTATTTATTAAACTATTTTTTAAAAGCTGACATTTTTTTCTTTTAACTTAATATTTAAATACATGTTTTTACAATATCTCAGGATAAGAAATTGAAATAGGGAAGGAATGCTCCATGCTTTATGTCAAAGTCATTGCAAGTGTATGATAGATACAGCTGAAGTTTGAACAGTTTTTTCCCCTATTCACTGAAATTGAAATTAATTAACAAAGTGACATGTCTTTGTCTGTGCAAAATTATTTTTATCCCAAGTTGAAAACATCTCCAAGCTCCAAGCTTTGTTGGCTTTGCAACCTCACTCCTATTTTAAAAAACTGACCATAACCTGATCATCATTGAGTGAAGCAGTCACAAGTTAGAATCTGCAGTCCATGAAGCTTTTAAGCATATTATAGAGTCGAGTCATTTTGAGATATTTATTGACTCTCAGACTCAGTAAATGCAACAGGAGTTGCCTCCCTCCCTATTCAGAGACTTTCAGATTCGGTTAAAAGAGGACAGACACACCTTCATCTGAAGACCGTCCACATTAAAGGAGAAAGACAGACTGTTGTCTCAGGAAACTACTTTAACATAGTATTTACTTATGCTGTGCTGCTGAAATTTGAGATTATATCAATATGAAGGAGAATTTAAATCTGACAAGTTAAAATGACCTTTGTGAATTTTGACTGGATCACTTGTGTCTGCAAGAGGAACACATGACTGACATTATTGTATCCATGGTTACATGTTGAAGTTCTGAACTTGTGTACTTGTTCAGTTTATAATTCATTTACAGAAATAATAATGGCAGCAGTTATAAATACTATGTAATAGGTTTCAGAGAGTAGGACCACTCTGGTTCCTTAATAATTATCATGGAGAAGAAAAAATGTAATTTAGCCCCCCCGCCAGTAGTAAGGGAAACACTGGTTAGTATAAGTTTCTTATTTGTTGCCTCAATATTACTATTATATGTCTTTGAATTCACAACCTCGCTCAGTTTGAAAAACTCTTGGTGTCCAGGGAAATACAAGCCCAGTATACTTTCTAGTTCCAAGACATCCAGCCTTAACCATAACATCAAAAATCACTTATTTACAGACCAAAACCTGCATCAAAAGTCATGATCTTCATAATCCATCAAACTGTCTTGTATTCACCAGGGTACCACAATTTCATCTCAACTTCAACATTTGTAATATGTTCTCTATAAATTTATGGTGAGTGTAATTACCGATCATTTGCTTTTCAGAATCTTACTGAAAAACATTTTTCAGTATATTGTAGAGCTTTAACCATACTAGGATGGATGCCACACTTAGTAACCTTTTCTCCTTTATGCTGCCCACAGTCCAATGTTTAATTCAGCAACTAGCTCTTATTCACAGTGGATGTATGGCTTGTGTGCAATATCATTTGGTCTCATTAAAACACATTCCTACAGCATTATGTGCTTTTAGGGTAACTCGTTAAAGTAGAATAAAGTAGCTCTTTTGTGTTTGTACGTCAACACAAAAGCGTCGATGTACAAACACAAAAGATTCTGGCAGGTAAGTATACCTCTGACCTACAAACGTAAGGATGATAACTGTTCAGGGTGGAATGCAGTTTGATGTGACACTGGAAATGACTTCGTGTGTCATTGCTCAGGAATATGGTTCCTCATTATTTTCAACAGTGATTTCTCAAAGCAAATGCACTGGTAGTCATATAGAAGTCATTAAGGACAAATTGATGTTCACAGCAGTAATCAGAAGAGTCATATGAGAGATGTTTCTCATCAAAATGGAAGACATCACGTTTTGTTGTCTCTGACTTCAGCAGAAATATTTGTGAAATATTTAATCATTAAATTTATATTTAAATGTTAAATTTAAATATTTAGTCAGTTAAAAGTATTCATCTACTTAAAACTACTTTTGTGATGTTTCCTCCTTAAGTCGTTCTAACCAAGGAGCACTAGAAAGGGGGCAACCTTTACTCCCCTTCATTACACTGATCAATTCAATAACTCATCACTGCAGGTTGGAAAAAATATACAACAACGATATTAAAAATAATAATAATAATACTAATAACAATATCCATATATTTGGTCTTGGTCAGCAGCCATCAGAAACTCTTGAGTGATCTTGTGTGTGTGTGTGCTCACTGTGCATGCTTCTCGAATATAATTCAAGGTCTTGTGTTGGGCTCAGCGAATTGAAACATTAATTTCTAACCATCTAACCTGCGTGATTTTGGACAAAACAAATGAAAATAAATTGTGTATAAACCCATGCTAAGTTGTAATTTCATCTTTTAAGAAGGCTGTGGCAGATTTACTAGGCTCTCCACTCATCCACCTCCACCTTCTTTTACAGACAATCCCTTGGACAATCACATGCATTAATGTTTCCTGCTTTACCTTCATGAACACATTAAACATCCATATGTGTACAACTACCTGCAATACAGCTTCATAAACAAAACTGCATTTTATGTTCAGTGCTGCCTTATTGTGATGAAAACCAGAGCATCAGAAAACGTTATATTAATCAATAAAGCTAAAACAACCTGTACAAAAAAATGAAAAAAAGATATTTTGATGAGTATTGAAACGTCCTTGGAATGACTTCACAAAGTTGCTTGTTGCCAACTTATTGTAACAAAGGACAATTTGGTATTACCACGGATACTGCAAGAATTGTCTGGATAAAGAAGCTATAGTTGCCAAAGGTTTTGAAGCAGAAAAGGTTCATGCACATAATCTGCATGTTACAATACAAATCGTGTACATACTTTATTTTTTATCTGAAGCCACCCCTTTTTCTTCTACAAAATGTACCCATCAGGAAAGCATGTATTTTTGTGTGGTAGATGTTAGTGGTTAACTTCTTACATCTGGCACAGTAACAGGAGTTTTATTGCAAAATGCTATTTTTGCACATCAAGAGTGATTTGCAGCTTACCTCTATGTAAACATACTGCTATGTAAATGGTTTTTATTTTTGAGTGTTTTGTGCGCATTTGTCTTTAATAAACATAATACTGTTTCCCACTCATTGTCATTCAAAATGTACATTTTAACTCAAAACTGCATTATGTATTATCATTATGCAAATGCAATAAAACTATGCAGTGGCATAGTTTTTTATATTGTATATTTATGTACACAGTAAGGTTATTAAATTAAACAGACATGGTAAAGAAAAGCTTTCATGGTGGAATAGAAGCATCTTATTATAAGACTGAGTAAAAAAAAAAAAAAGCGAAATTATATATCAAAGGAATTCTTTTCAAATAGTCTTTTTTTGTCTTGCAGGTAGAAGAACAAGGATAGAGTAACTGGCTCATTTGGCAAATTTAGTTTTCCAACATAAAAGACAAATAGTCAAGCTGATTATATTTCTTTTTCATTTTGCTTGTTTTGTAAAATCAGTCCAAAACCCATTTAATTTGTTCTGGTATAAAACATGAAAAGCGCCGCTCTTATGTATGCCACTCTTCCTTAATGAAAAACTAAAAGATTGAATCGTTAGAAATTGTTAACATTTATTTTCACTGAGCCAAAAGTATATCATTAGTGCTTTCTGTTGACTATCAAGATTTCCTAAATGTTGAGCCAAATTTGCCCTTTAAAAACACCTTTGGTCTTTGGTAGGGCATTTGCCTTCACAGAGGTTGCACTCTCCATGTTACTTCTAGCTTGATATGTGTTTGTTTGGATTTGGATGTGTACATTTTTACAAACCCAATTTCAAAAAGTTAGAAAAGGGGGTGCTGTGTAAAATATATATATAAGAAGCCAGTATAACTGAGTATGAAGAGAGCATCTTAGAGAAGCGAGTTTCTCAGAAGTAATGATGGGCAGAAGTTCACCATTCTGCAGAAAAGTACAAAAAAAGAACGATTTCAGAATATTGTTCCTCTGTATAAAATCTGGAAAGGCACCACAAGTGATGAAAGGTATTTACCAGTTTTAGAGCAACATATGCTCCCATACAGACAAACTTTTCAGGGAAAGGCTTCCACATGTTAGCAAGACAATGCTAAACTGTGTACTGCTGTTATTATAACAAGATGACTTCATAGTAGAAGAGTCCAGATGCTGAACTGGCCTGCCTGCAGTCCAGACCTTTGACCAGTGATGGATGGATTTTGAAATTAAAGTACAACAATCAGAAAACAATCTTCTTTTTTTCATGAAAGAGTAAGTTGCAGTTTAAAAAAAATGTATGTCTTTTCTATGTTCTCTTGTGAATAAACAGATTTTGTGAATCACTGCATTTTGTTCTTATTTACATTTTAGACAGCACCCCAACTTTTTTGGAACTAGCCATGGTTTTTTTTTTTTTTTTTTTTTGAAGTAGAACATGTATAAATTTACTGCTTTAGCAAAAATGCCTACTACACCCAAACTATTTATGCCATCAGAACATTTAATCTTTCAAGACTGTAAATTTTGAAAGTTACATCTATCTGTCTAATGTTATGGTCCGTCTAGGTGTGGCCAGACCACAACATAAGGGTGATCCATCCTCATCAGACCCCAAGCTAGTTAATCGGTTAGGTTATTTGGCAGTAAAAAAGGAGCTGGTTGTAGCTTCAGGGTGAACCTAACGCCAAAACAACAAATAAAAGGAGCCTATCTAGAGCATTTACCAAACTTACCTAATCAAAAGAACAGCATTGGACATGTTGCAAAACGTCTTCTGGTTGGGATGAGCCAAGGATGAATGAATAGCAGTCCATGGTGGTGTCACCATAGAAGTCATCTCCAGCTAGTTAGCCAATCTAAATTTAAATTTATTAATAATGAATAAATAACTGAATTATTAAATAAATAATTACTACTACAGTAGCAACTGTAGCAGTGAAGAAAAAAGGAAAATGTGTTCTCATGTAATTAATTAAATTGAAAATACTTTTGGATAGTTGTTTTTCTTTTTTTATTTGTTTTTTTTTTTTAGGGGGCGGGGGGGTTGCTGTGAGGGAGCCATCTTTCTAAGAACAGGGAAAAGCTTCAGAAAATATAAAGCCATCACATGTTCTGTTTCTCTCTAAACCTGTTGACTTTCACCAGTGAGCTTGAAACTGGAGCCCATTCCTGGCACTGAGGTCCATATCTGAGAGGTACTGGCATATGCAATTGGCCCCAAGGGACTCCTTTGAATCTTGGCCATCTTAGTACTTGCAGAACTGACTTGGCTTTTCACATTCTGCACATACTGTTTGCAAAAACACACACACAACCCACTTCAGAGTTAGTGATTGAAACAGAGATGTTAAGCAGTAGGCCATTAAGTACTTAAATGTAGTTATAGCAGAGCAGTGGATTAGCAAGTGTTTTTGTAAATATTGGTTACCAGCACAGTACACTGCAGTATTGTTTAATAAATTATGGGAGACTATAACACATTTTTATTCATCCTGTAAAAATAAAGTTTAATTCATTTTTCAGCTTTTGAATCAACTTTATTCATGTTGGAGGCTTGAGTTTGTGCTGTTACTTTGGTGTCAAAAATAGAGAAAAAAGATACAGACCTTAGGCCTTAAGGTTTAAAATGCTGGGACAAGATTGACTGTGAAAATATGCAAATGCATTGTAAATGATGGAGGGGATTTGTTGCCTATATCTACTGATAAGATACATATAGTTCTCAGCAAGGTTGTCAGCTAGGTGTTTAAAGCCACATTGACATATTAACATTATAAATTTGACAATTTAACAATAGATTCCTGCTCTAGGATATACCTAAATATTTTTAAGCAACTTAATCAGTTAAATGAAGTTGGGATATTAAAGTGGAAACCTTTAAAGAGACTTTGATTGAAAAGTTTGGTATGTACAACTTTATATTCAGTCATATATTATAAAATTTGCACCAAGCTTCTATGTCCATCACTTTAACAAATAATAGCCTTTTGAAATCAGAGTATTCTTTTTAATACATGGAACTGATGGCAATATTAAGCTTACATGTAACATCTCAATTCATTTAAGTGTTTTTTAATCAGATTTTGGATCTATACATGTGCTGCTGAATTATGTTTTGTGAAGCATCTGTGAGAAAAATTGAGGTTTACTAATTTTGTTGAATTTTATTCAAGGGTTGTATGAAATGTCAACACATTTTAGTACAGTAAAGTGCAGGCTATAGGGATGAAGTTTCAGAATAGTACTATGTTGGACTGGTGCAGAACACGCTGTGGTGTTCATGGTCAATGTTAGGTTACATCAAGGGAAGCAGACATCAATTTAAAGTTAAGGTGATAACACAAACAGATTTGCTCACCAAATTATTCCTCTTACACTAGTTTTATATTGTGTTGGGATTTGAAAGTTCATTAACATCTCCAACATATGTTGGTCAGGTCAGTTAGCTAAATTCACTAAGACCAGCTAATATTGAAGTAAGACCACACGAAAAATCTGCTACAGCTCACAAAACAAATTATTATGTGACTTGCTGCAGTTCCACATCTAATTTTAGGGCTCCTCCACCAACACAAAAACAAAAGAAAAGAAAAGAAACTTTATATTAATAGTGAAAATTCATCTGTTACAACCATGCATTGGTACCATGCAGATGTGGCATACATTTTCAGCTTGCAATTAATATCCCACAGTAATTGTGATAATTCTTTCATACATCATGCTTACAATGAGATGGGTTTAACAGCAACCAGAACAATATAAAACCATGTAACATTTCAAATTTTGCAGTGAGTAATATTATAATTGATGAAACATTAATTAGTGATGTATTTTTATGGGCTGTAATGAGGAGCGTGTGCTGTAATTACCTTAAACCCAGCTATTTCTGTCTGTCTATTATCTATATTGCCCCATCACTCCCTGTTTCACAATAACAGGATACTTATTTTAAACTAAACTGGGTTATTAGCGCACAATGTAATTAGTCTGTCCTCACCTACTTAGCTACCGGAGCTCAATTTGATGTATGTGAAACTTTAGCTTTAACAATAATAAGACCAATTTACTCCAGAGGAAATAGTGTGGATGGATCACTTAAAGTATGTTGGGAATAATCCAACACAACGAGGGGATAGTGTTCCTGATCGAACAGAATTGGAAAATTCTGCCATACAGTTGTGAATAACAAGCACGCAAGTAATCATTCTGATATTTATTTGTTCACTGTGATAAAAAGCAATGACCGCGGTAAACAGAGCCACAGGTGTTTGCTGTTTTCTGCAGTCCACTGTGAATTAATCCAGTGATATTTGAAACTAAACTCATCATAGGTATGCTTTATCTTTGACCAAGCACATATAATTTTAGGATAAAAATATAAATGTTGTTAATAATACCACAGCAAAATGAATGGAAACCAGCAGCTTCAGCTTCAGTTATATAGCCAGTCATGCTAAAACTACTGACATGTGTAAATGTAACTCTTCTCACACTTTTAACACTCAAAACTGCTCCTCAACTTTTTTGTGTGTTGTCATTCAGATTTGATATTCTGGTGACCACTTTTGAGTTGCTGATTATCTCAGTCCAAAGTCCTTACACGAGGGAAAGGAAATACATTTCAAGCGAGAAGCAGTAAAATGGCAGTGACCCTTTAAACAAGAGCTATGTGCCCAGAAGCAAAATAAAGAATAGCACTATGCTTCCATTGTGACGTTGTACCATAAATAATTAAACACTCATTGTTTGTACTGAAGCTCTCACTCAGCCAGCAGCTATATTCATCTCAGCTTCTATAATGCTCTTAATAAGCATCACATAACATTTATCTCAAAATAATCAATGTGAATAATCAATGAGAATGCTTTAAGGGAAATTCTACCATCATTGAATTATTATTAATCTGTGTTCACCGCATGTTTCAGCCTCTATTTTGTGTTAAGATGTTACGGTTTTACCTACATGAATTCTCTCTACTCCATTTCTACACTTCTATACTCCTTGATTGTAGACCTCACCATAAAGGTCTTTTGACAGCCCTGCTTCTGCAGGAAAGGTAAAAGGAAATTTCACAACTAAAGTGCATTGTGGATTATGGTCGAACAACATTACTATCCATTCATAGCACATATATGATGAGTCAAAAAACAGATTTTCTCACCAGTGTCTGACTTATTTTAGTTCTGTCCTTCCCTAGAGGGCTGATTAAATTATAGCTGCCTGAGAAAAAAAACATTAACACCCCAATGAAGTGATGCTGCGGTTTTCCACTTTCCCTTATTATTTTGTCCCGCCACAAACTTGTTTTCCATTCTTTTCAGGATATTTCCTTTACAATAAGATTATCAAATAAGTACTTTTCTCCCCTTTGAGCCTTAGCAGGACAACCTCTTTTCAACCTCCCTTTAAATATCACATCTCAGCTTAGGTACAAGATTACTGGTGCTGAATTAAGAGATGATTAGATATAGGCTGGAAGGGGCAATATATTTCTACATGTTGACTAAGGACTAGAATTTTGAATTTAGGTTTGTCTGTGCTTGAATTAGGAAGGACTCGAGTGAACCATTGAACTCTTGAATGCCTTTTCTCACGCATGTATTAAATGTGGTCATACTGGGACACAAGATTTGGGTCATGCAGTTTGTTTTTGATCCCAGCAGCTACATCTGCACACATTTTAGAAGTTATTTGGGCTCTGATACATCTTGTGATAATCACTGCTGTGACTGGCTATAAAAACAATTTAATGGGGTAGTTGAACATTTTGGGTTTATAAACTTTCTTGCTGAAAGTTAGATGAGTCTATCAGTTCCAATATCGTGTCTGTGTACTAAGTAATGAGCCAATGAACCAAAGAAAAACTGTTAGCTGGGCTCCATCTGTGTTCAAACATACGCCTACAAGCATTAATCACATGTTGTATCTTGTTTGGTAATTCTGTTTGCAGAAATGTTGAAAAATGACAATTTGTGGTTTTAGAGGGAATTAGAAGCTAAAACTGCTTATCCACCAGCAACAGTTTATCCTTCCACACACATGTGAAGCCTCTTCACTGCTGTCGTGTCAATCTCAGTGATAACAAGGGACACCATTCCTGTGTATTGTTCTGCAAGAATAACAAATAACACCCAAAATCCCATCAACCAAATACCTGCAGTTTCTAAATCCTGTAAGATTTGAAAAGGCCAAGGTCAGCCGGTCTTATGTCTGACCATTTGCCTACCCAAGATCTGCATGTAACACAAGGACTGAATACCAGGAAAATAAATCAAATATCTCTTTAAATAAATCATTTTTAAAGACCCATTTCAGCACAAATTTATAAAACAAGATGGGTTATACGTGCCAAGGCCATCATGTCATATTTGTAGATGTGCTAATAACAAAGCCAGTACATCCCTGGATAAGAATATTCCTTAAAATGTTGAACCAGAGAAATAACTATTTTATCCTCCTCATATACAGTACTGTGCAAAAGTCTTGAGCTTTTCCTCATTTCTTTATATTTTGCCTGCAAAGAGCCAGATTTTGTAGTCATTTTTAAGTACCCTTAAGAAATAGTTCTCTGCGCTTGGATATTGACAGGCATAAAACTGTATTTTTGGACCAGCGAGGTGAATCTCTAAGAGCCACTAACCAAAAATTTGGCATACTCTGTCTTGGTATGGTATCCAGCGTTTCCTTAAATAATTTTGAGGAAACAGGAAAAATAGAAGACAAAAAAAGAAGTGTGAGGTCTAAAAACACTGTGTACAGTAGGAACACTATCTGAAAGTCTCAGCAAAGACTGGACCCAGGACCTAAGAGATGTTTTGGGCCCTTTATTTGATTCATCTACTGTTCACTGAATGGTCATCACCACTGGAAGGGTGGCTGTCAAGAAGCCATTCCTAAGGAAAGGAAACTGGGACAAAAGGAATCCCAAATTACATAAAAAGTGCACTTAAAATCAGTGGCAACAGGCTTTATGGAGTCATGAATCCAAATTTTTGGCTGTAGACACACTGTAGTGAGTGTCTACAGCCATCTATGTCATTGTTAGGGGCTGCACTTCAGTGGTGTTTGGGACCTTATGAAAATGGATGGAAATATGTAGACAGGAAAGTACCATCAGATTGTGATCCACTATGCAACACCATCTGGAAATACCATCATGCTGAAACATGATGAGCAAAAGGCAGTCCGTTCAAAGAAGAGCTTCTTCAAGAAGCCTGGAGACGTATTCCTGAAGAGTCAAAGAAAAAAAACAAAAGCTTACAAAAATGCTTGCCTCAGAAATTTCAAGCTGTGTTGAAGAAAAAATATGGCTTTTGCTTTATATACTGTATTTTCATGTATATTTGCATTTTTGAATAAATTGCTGCAACTATTTCCCATTTTTTTCCTGCAAAATGCATTTCCCATTTTCTTCCTGCAACATATAAATAGATGAGGGAGCGGCTCAAGACTTTTGCACAGTATTGTGAATTAGGTGATAAACCAAATATTCTCCAGCATCTAAATCCGTAACTGATCATAACGTGTCATATGTACCTTGTACAGTAAAAGATATTTGGATGATTGCTAATGTGACCATGTCTGCGTCTTGGTTAACAAGGGTGTGGAGCAGGCCTCTGGTATAGTAGCATGTCCTTTTTCAGTTATAGTACCCTTTGATGCCTTGCACCCTTGGAAGGCCATGTGAGGGATCAAAGCTGGAACAGAATAATTTGTCCAGCATGCCTGTCAGTTTTAAGAAGATCTAAGCCATTTCATCTACAAACAAAGCACAACAAAGGTAACACAGAGTGAAAACTGCAATCATGAAAAAGTGGCATGCTTCTCACTGTAGTCTTTTATCAGATACTTCCATTGCCACAAGACATTAACATCATGGTTCTGCAATGGTGCATGGAGAGTCGTAGACAGGGTAATTACTTGAGAGCTATTTCAAGCCCCCTTTTCCCTTGTCATATACAGTTAGGTGACTCTCGTTTTATTTCTTTATATGTTCCATCATCAACATATGGTTGTCACTTTGAACAAGGTTATATAAAGCTTTGTCAAAGGGCACTGGTACTTTATTAGCCCATTTAAAATTGACGATTATTAATTCTTTATGAATGCATGAGGTAAAGGGTGAATTTCAGGAAGTAAGCATCTTATATTGGTTGTCACATCTGAGTGCATGCAGACTTCATGTCTGTTGTGCTTCAGTGATTACTGATTAGCACCCATTTATCATTTATTGTCAAGCTCACTTATTAACTCCTAGATTACAAAAATTACTCTGAGTAGGCTACAAGCTAATGATAATGGTCATGCTGTTTTCATTTTCAGATTTCAGGGTGCAACATTTCTTACCACTTCGAAAAACGCCTCTCAGATTAAGGTTAATGTGTGAAGTAAAAGCAGACACCACAAGCACATTAGGCTTTATATCACATTAACATAACAACTGGCTTTTGTATTGTTTTTTTGCCCACTCACATTTCTGATTTCACAGTTAATGGAATGCTCCAACATAATAAGTTGTGGTATTTCCCACCAGTGAAAAGAAGATGATGAAGTGAATATTTAGGTAGCTACAACCATAGTGTGTCTTCTATAAAGTCATGTCAGACTCAGATGAGATGATAAACAAGAGTGACACGTTCCACCCACATTTTCACTTTGTAATTGTTCTCTTTGTATCTTTTTGTTTAGCGATGGTTAAATACTAACTCCAAATTCTGTCTCTGCCTCCCTACACTTGAATTTTCAATGTAATTTGCCAAAAAAGGTGACAAATCAAAGTGTCACTCTAGCTGTATTTTTTAAATACCCTAAAGTTCTTCTATTGGATTCAAGTGAGGCGGCATACCAGGCCAGGTAGTTTTTACTTTTTTCAGTGTTTTTGTCAGTGTGAGTTGGATTGTGGAGTATTCCTTTTCTGCCAAGCTTCTGACAACAGAGAGTCATCTTCTCAGCCACTATTCTGGTATATCCACAGGCATTTATAGTGCCATCGATAAATGTTATCTCCCCAAAACCCTTTGCACACATGCCCCGTACCAATCTGCACCTTACTATCAGTTATAGACATTCGTTGTATTAGTCCTGGCCAGGTTGAAGGCGAAAGTGCTGGACTCCAGCTGAGATGAGCAAACATATCATAAATGTATGGTGTTATTCGACCAAAGAATGAGCTCCCAGTTTGGCCTGCAGTTTTCTACCAAAAAGCAAGCAAGCGCTTATTACTTTGATGCTTATAATGTCTTTTGCACCGTGAGCTTTCACAGGAACTCTGATTTCACTGATGTCCCGAATGTGAACCACTTACCCATTTTCAGGCATTGCATTTCTTTTTATTATGGATCCCTCAAAAACGACATTAAAGCATCTCCTCATTGCTCTCCAGGCTTCTCACATCAAGAAATATGCACACACTTGCTGTTTTTTTTATCTGTTATCTTACCAATGTTTATACAATTATAAATCATGTTACCCTATTCGAATATTTAGTATGTTCTCCAGCATATATCGGCAAAACAAAGTAACTGCTTACAGTACTTCTTTGCTTGCAGCTGCATTTAAGAAAGCTATTTTAAATCTGAATCTCTACAGGTGACCTGTAACCTGCATCTCAGAAAACTTTTTTTCTAATTTTATACGAGGTGTTCAGGGAAAAGCATAAAAGCTCATTATATGAGGGAAGAACATTAAGTTTATTTATGAGTGACAAGAGGCCATTTATTAGATAATTAGCATTTTTATGTAAGTTCCTGGTGTAATTATCTACAATTTTTAGCTGTACTGAGATTAAAATTCTCTCCAACAGACCAATCACATACTGTCTTAATAGTGGTGCATATCATTCATGTACACAGCATATGTACCGTGCTATGAAAAAGTGTTTGCCCCTTTCATGGTTTCCTATGTTTTTGAATGTTTGTCACACTTAAATGTTTCAGATCATCAAAAAAATTTAAATATTACACAAGGATTACACAAGTAAACACAAAATGCAGTTTCTAAATGAAGGTATTTATTATTAAGGGGAAAGAAAAATCCAAACCTACATGGCTCTGTGAGAAAAATTGATTGCTCCCTAAACCCAAGAGCTGGTTGGGCCACCCTTAGCAGCAACTACAATTATGTATTTGCAGTAACTCACAATGAGTCTTTTACAGCACTGTAGAGGAATCTTTGCCCACCATTTTTGCAGAATTGTTGTAATACAGCCACATTGGAAGGTTTTTGAACATGAACTGCAATTTTAAGGTCATACCAAAGCATCTCAATCAGATTCAGGTCGGGACTTAGACAAGGCCACTCCATCGTCTTCGTTTTGTTTTTCTTAACCCATTCAGAGGTGGACTTGCTTTTGGATCATTGTCCTGCTGCAGGACACAAGTGCACTTTAGCTTGAAGTCACAAACAGATGGACGGACATGATGTTTTGGTAGACGCCGGAATTCATGGTTCCATTTATCACAGCAGGTCTTCCAGGTCCAGCAAAACAGCCCCAGACCATCACACTACCACCACCATATTTTACCGATGATTTTTCTTTTGTGAAATCCTGTTACTTTTTACACCAGATGTAATGGGGCACACACCTTCCAAAAAGTTCAACTTTTGTCTCATCAGTCCACAGAATACTTTCCCAGAAATCTGGAGGATGATTGTTTTCTGGCAAAACTGAGACAAGCCTTTATGTTCCTTTTGCTCAGAAATGGTTTTCATCTTGGAAATCTGCCATGCAGGTCATTTTTTGCCCAGTCTCTTTCTTATGGTGGAGTCATGAACACTGACCTGAACTGAGGCAAGTGAGGCCTAAAGTTCTCTGATTGTTGTTCTAGGGTCTTTTGTGACCTCTTGGATCACTTGTTGGTGTTCTGTTGTGGTAATTTTGATCAGCCGGCCACTCCTGGGGAAGGTTCACCATTGTTCCATGTTTCCACCATTTGTGGATAAGACCTCTCACTGTTGTTCACTGGAGTCCCACAGCTTTAGAAATGGCTTTTTAACCTTTTCCAGACTGAGAGATCCCAATTACTTTGTTTCTTATTTATTCCTTAATAATAAACACCTTCATTTAGAAACTGCATTTTGTGTTTACTTGTGTTATCTTTGTCTAATATTTAAATTTGCTTGATGATCTGAAAGCACAATTTTTCAGACTATCGTATATACATACACGCACACACATTAGCATTAGAGCCTTTCTGAATTTCCCTCCTGCTGTCATACAGGAAAGACTTAAGAATATTTTGTGTAAGCCCTACATTTTGTATAGTTTTATTCATTCTGTATTCAGATCATCAGTAAGTGGAAGAAACATTACCAAAACTCTTAAAAACATATTTTACACCACCTGTGACCAAGATCAATATATTGTAACTGTCAAAAGACCCAACTAAAGAGTAAGAAAACACAAAATAACAAAAATAAACTGAACAGAACAAAGGGATACGCAGAAAATATATACACTAGGAGGATAACGAGGGGACAAGGTGGCACTATCTGATTGACAAGACAGGGGAAGCTAAAGTGAAACAGAAGACTATCTAAATAAAACAGGAACATGACTACACAGTACAGAAAAGAAATAAAGCAGATGCTGTCTACCTGACACAAGAGAATAAGTGGATAGAACTTACAAGAGTCATGATGTTTGCATCAAAATATCATTTTTGAGTCATCAGATTGATTTAAAATTTGAACATGAATGTATTTTCTACAATAGTCTCTCTCTTAATCTTAGGAGTGTGCTGAAGCTCTGGAGAGTTAAACCTATGACTCATCTGACTCCTGAATCACAGGGCATCATGACCCAAAAATACAGGCTATGACACCATCTGTTTATTTCATCATTAGTAGTAATAGTGACATCAGAAGGTCAATGGCTGCCTGAATAAAGGACTAGGTCTTATAAACACTAAGTGTCCATATAAAGTATATTACTCTATAATCCTTAGAGAGACACACCCCATCTCCAGCAAACTTTGCTTTAATGCCTAATCGTGTTATCATACTTGCTCTTTCCTCCTGTGTACCTCATTCAATTAATAATTCTGCACTATTGTCTCTTCCATTATTGAAGATTTACTCAGATGACCAATACTGCACATGGGTGACACTTGCCTCAAGAGATATACAATTATATTACAGTTATCCAGTTAATATAAAATATGTTCAGGAAGAACAATGATTTTAACTTGATATGATCATGAAAATGTCTGAAGAAAGATTTTTTATGAAGTTTGTATAATTATTATGCTATATGGTGTTTGTGTGACCAAGTGACATACAGTAAATTCATGTTTTTAAGAGACTTAGACAGCTACTTTGATGCGCAACACCTCTAAAAATCTTGGTTTTGCAAGCATGCACTGATTTAACTACTTACTGCTCCACTAGTTTACAGCTGGTACAGAATTGCAGAATAACAAATCTTTACCCAAAGGTTTTGTTATTAAGCACTTTTTAGAAATACCTTTAGTGTAAGTATAGTGTAGGACTAAAATTTAGCAGGCGATGAATTGATTGTAGCATAATTATTGATACAAGACAATTTGTTTTGAGTATTTCAGATGAAATAGTTGCTCTTGCTAGCAAGCAAGGCGTAGACAGACCAAGAGATTGATTGGCTAGAACTTAAGCTGTTAAATGCTAAGGGCACACTTAGTCAGGAAAAGCTTGCCTGGATGCTACAGTTCAGGTTGGTGTGATACTACACTCCACTGCAACCCTTTATGACCCTAACAAATAATCATAAAATATGAGAATAGCATCTGACTGACATGCAGGGACATCATAGAGTCAGTTTGATTCTCCAATGGAATGATGCATACCCTCAACCCTCAACTTGTTCTCTCTCATTAAACAATTCATTGATAAACAACCTGCTTTTGTAATACGTACAGAGCTGTATTTTTACACATTCTTCTTCTATGTTACCAGTCTTTATCACTGATAACTGGGGTGCAGAAAAACAACTGAGAATGCACATTTAACCTTGAAGCAAATGCGCTACAGCAGCAGATGGCCACATTGGGTTTCTCTCCTATCAGCCAAGAACAAAAATCAGAGGCTGCAGAGGGCACAGGCTCACCCAAACTGGAAATTTGGAACATACTCTCACTCGGCACTGGGCGACCACAAAACGTGTACAGAGCCAAACCAAGTGCAGACCTACTGTAACTATAGTCATTGCACTTGTATTTAAGTTGTGTAGGATATGATATTAATTGATGTTGTACATTAGTTTGTGCAGTATCATTTTACAACTGTGCGTAATTGACTTTATTATATAATTAGTTACGTCATTATCATTTACAGCACTTTATATTTTTATGTGTAACATTTAAGCTATTTATTATGGCACGATATGCAATTTTGCCACATTTTAAGAAATATGCCAGTGCATGTCACCAAGAATTGAGGCTTTTATAATCAAAGAGTTGCTATCCAAAAATAAATAATTAGTGAATTTAATGATGAGTTTTTTAAGTTATAAAACATTTGACTGAAAAAGGTAACAGAGACAAGATGTTGCTTTATGCATGTAACCCTGTAATATTTAAATAATTAAAAGATAACCACTGTTTTTAAATAAGATATAATATAGAAATCGGGCCTTGTTTGATGTCCAACTCAACTATGTTTGCTAGTTACTAGTACAGTAGATGTATTTCTGTGTTAGAAAGTATATTATTAACATTAATATGTAATAGTTCCTCTGTCAAAGATGGAGAAAGATGAAGAAGGCTAGAGGAGAAGAAAAAGATTAGGTGAGGTACTGTTCAGCAAATTACATTTCATGAACTGGAAAAACCTCAGAGCTTGAATAAGCAATGCAGTTCATTTAAGGTTTTTTTTCTTTTATCAGATAGTAGATATATATGTGTTTAAGTGGGCAATTCATCTTGTGAAATGTCTCCGACAATAAATTATTTTTTGCCATTTAGAAGCTGTATGAGAATACAGTGCAGTTTAAACAACAAACCACGAAACTTGGTAGATTTCAGTATTTCTGTAAGGAATTTACAATTAATTGTAAAGAGCAGGGTGTAGCGTCCATTGTCACTTATTAGGTGGAGCAGCCATCATTTAATGCTGAAATTTATTTTTTATAGCTCTTTGCAACCTGTTCTCTACTGTGTGTCTTCCTCTGGTTTTGTATATTTTCCTCTTGTTTGTGATTTATTCCTGTGGTCTTACTATTTATATTTTATTCCTGCACAGTTAGTGTGATTTTAGCAGTAATCCCCCATAGCCACACCAGCATGAAGTCACTTGATGGATCTTAGGATTTTTAACTATTTTTTTACTTCTATGCCGAGGTCTGGGAAAGTGCTTCTGGGTTAGCAGACTGGGGTGATGGTTCCCATTTTTGAGAAGGGTGTGCCCAAATCAGGGGGATCTCATCCCCCAATCTCCTTGCCACAGATTTAGGAGGAACACTGCGATTTTCATCCTGGCTATGGATCAGTGGTCCAGCTCTTTATCATCACAAGAGTATTAAAAGTGTTTGGCATTTCGTCCAACAAGTCTGCATATGTTTTGTGGACTTCTTCTGTGCCGAGTGCTTTGGGAGAATGCAGTATTAGACCCATTCTCTCAAACTATTCGGTCCTTCTGCAGCTGTAGTGACAGCATTGTCAGAAGTGACTCACACTACTTCCTGGTGGGTGTTGCATTCTTCCAGGGTTGCCCTTTGCCATGAACAGAGTTTCGAGCCACTGCCAAGGGGTAGAGGGTGTCAGGTTTGGTGTTGTCAGGATTTGTTCTCTGCTCTTTGCAGATGATGTGCTTCTATTGACTTCACCAAGCCATAACTTCCTGTTTGCACTGAGGCAGTTTGGCGCTGAGTGTGAAGTTGCGTGATGAGAATTAGCATCTCCAAGTCTGAGGCTAGGGTTGTCAACCTGAAAAGGGCAAAGTAGGATAGGTTTGTAGGTTAGGAATGAGTTGGTGCCCCAAGTGGATATGTTCAAATATCTCAGAGTCTTCTTCACAAGTGAGGGAAGACTCACAGAGGGTTTGATGCAGTGTCCACTGTCATGCTGATGCTGCACCCATCTGTAGTAAAGAACCCTAAGCATGAAAGCAAATTTGTTGATTCACCAGTCTTTCTGCATTCCCAACCTCATTTATGGCCACAAGCTAAAAGCCTGAAAGAATGTGGGTACAGATTGGCAGAATTCTGCTTCCTCTGCAGGGCGTCTTGGCACTCTGAGTCTTGGATCTTAGCAATAGCTTGAGGAGCTCAGTCATTCAGGAGGGACTCAGAATGGAGCCAATACTCCTCCACATCCAAAGGAGGCAGTTGACCTGGCATTTGACCAGGATACATTCTGGGCTCCTCATAGGTGAAGTGTTATAGGATTGTCCTAGGCCCCAGTGCAGACTCAGGAAATACTGGAGTGATCCCTGCTGGGATAGGAACACCTTGTGGTGTATTGAGAGGGGGATCTGGATGTGTCTGCTTAGACTGCCCGAAAGAAAAGAAATTATTACTTTAATTGGGATTAATATGTGTGCTTTAGGAAATTGCCTTCATTATGTTGAACTGCTGAAAAGGAGTGCTAATAAGAATGTTGATATTTGCATTGTCACAAAACATTAAGGTTGTTAAAGTTTATATAGTACGATGGTAATATTAGGAGCTACTTGTGTTTATTTATGCTCTATTCATTATTCAGTTTTTAATGCTATATGACACTGTTTAGGTTTTTATGGTGCATTATCACTATGTAAATATTTTTGCTGACCACAAGAGGAAAAGCTGCTGCATTGTTGCAGTTCGTGGGGATGCAAAAAAAAGCCCCAAAGCAAACAGGTTTTCTTTCAACTTTTCTTAAATTATAATTCCCTGGAATTATACAAACCCAGGATAGGATACTTAAAAACTGAAACTTATGGGCTGAAAAAACTACTCACAAAGTCTGAGGCTCAGCTTCACTATGCTATGGCAGTTTCAAAAACCACCATGGACTCATACTATCAGAAACTATGATCCTGTTTGTTGATGCTTGCTTGAAAACAGGACATCAGAGCACTCTGCTGTGACATAGCAGGCAAGCCAGTTTATATCCATAGATTTAACACCAAAAATGTTTCGGTGCTACTAATGCTTCTGTCAGTTCAAATATAGAGCAATGCTGTTAAAGGTATTCAGTTATAGTAAATTAAGCATGGTCATCCATCCATGTATATCTTAAGTAATAAGAGAGGGAAAACGGAAAATAGGCCCAATATTAAGAGGTACTGAAGCTTTCTGTGGACTATTAATTTTATTATTTACTGTATTTTTTTAACTTAATGTAATTAAAATCATAAATTAAAAGTACATTGATGTATGCAGTGGAGAAACACACACTGGCTGGTAATCTAGGGAGTATTTCATAGTTTGAGTCCAGTATTTACAGTTGCAATAAAAAGTATTCCTTGCTGAGTTTGTAGAAGACTAGATCCGAAATGTTGTGCTGATTAGTGATGTTTGAAGGGTAGTGCCTCACAGCAACAAGGTTTTAATTTCAAATCTGCCAGCAGGCCGAGACCTTTTTATTTGTATGCTTTCCTTCTGTCTGCATATATTTTCTAAACAAACTACCAAGTTGTTGACAATGTGACAGATGGAAAGATGGTCAAGCCAAATGGCAAGCATGGTAAAAATATAAAACTTGCCCCAAATGTGTTGCATTTTGTCACTTATACCGAGGGATTAGGGGAAAAAGTAAGTCAGTGCTATACACAGGCAGGAAACTACTGACAAACTATCCAAGTTACCCAGGGTCCAAGTATAGTGACAATAATATTGAGCTACTTGTAGGATAACGGTGACATCCAGACACTGCTCAGGATGTGCATTAATTTAAAAACTGAATAACCTTGTTGCCTTTGAAATGGTTGCTTCGAAAATGCGGACTAGTTCTGCCACCTCAGCTGCTATCTTTAAAGTAGCTTTGGTGCATCAAGAATATGAAAAAGTGGTATTTAGACAGAGTCAGTCTACTATCACTTTGATATTGAATAGGGTCAAATTAGTGAATACATCTGGCTGTTAATAATGTGGCTACTCCTGTGTTGTCTCCGGCTCTCTGTCCCTGTGCCCAGCTCTCTGGGGTGGGTGCCTCTCCTTGCTGGGATTGGTGGAGATACTGGGGGTGTGCTGCTCAGTTGGGAGCCTGTTTAACTGATTGTTGTGTGGCACTGGGGATGTGCTGTGGTGCCTGTGTCATGCTGGCTTCGGGTCTGTTGGCTGTCCCTTGGCTGCTGCGGTGCTGTGGGCCCCTCTCTCTGGGCACCCGCTACATTGGTGGGGTTGCTTGAGTTGTACTGGACCTCCATGGGGGCTCTGGATACTGGTGGAAACTTTCCTGCTTTTCTATTTTTGTTCCACACAGCACTCTGGTGTTCTCAGCTTCTTGTTCTTTGCTGTTTGTTGTGACCAAGTGGGTTTCCTGGGATTTGGGATGTGGATTTTCATCACCTCTTCAACACGCTTTGTTAGGATGTTTGAACTCTAGTCATTAAGGTGATTTTAATGAAAGTGGAGATGTCCTCACAGCATAGTTTACCACACTGCTTGGTAATATATGCTTGTGTATTCATCCTTAGTTAAATATTTGGTTTCCGGGTGTCATCATGGTGCTTTTTTGTGGCCACTCAAGGGTGTGAATATTATGAAAATCACAGTCAAATGGGGGGTGGTGGTGGTGGCAGCAGTGGTGGGGGTAATGATTTAACATTACAATATTAATTAGTGGATGTCTGAGCCTATAGATAGTATATATGACCTGCAGGTGCAAGACACTTAAAATTACACCCAAAAATCACAACTCTATTGCCACCTACATACACAGAAATTCACATTAACTACTTACATTCAGTGTCTCGGCAGAATCAGATCTGAAAGAGAAATTTAGAAATTTGTCTACAATGTAATGTAGTTCCTGCAAACTGACGAGACAGGCACTCAGCAAACTTGCTTTAAAATAGAAATATAACCAAAATGCAGCCAGTTGAGTTGCAAAGAGATGCATGGCAGATGACTTGCACTAATCACTGCAGACTTACTCAGACTGACTTCAAATAAGATAGTGATTGTTTGCACACCCTAGAGTGACTGCAGTCAGTCTGAGTCACACTGTGATTGTTTGGAGACAGCTTGCCTCCCACCAGATGACCTGTACAGTCACCTTTTGATTGAAATTGGTTGTCCAGAGGTTTGTTTTTACTTTGCACAAAGTACTTTGAGGAAACGTAACTTTGTTCATTTATTAAATGGATGAAGGAAGAGTAAAGTCCAATTTAATATGCTGATAATCACACCACAGAATAAAAGAACCTCTTTAAAGACCAGCTTTAGTTTCCAAAATAAAACATGTTGAAATATCAGTACCTATTCTTGCATCATCATGGATGTACGGGCCACACTGAGTCTGTCCACACCCTTTCTTGCCTGTGCAGATAACTAGTTTGTAGTTAAGAATCTTTTATCCTTACTATAGTATAAAAAGCATGTATACAATCAAATTATGGCATATTATACACATATACAGAAAGAAAGTAAGGCTTGAGCAAAAATGTATTGTTCTAGAGCATACCTACACTCTCAAGCTGTTCCTTACTTCTTTTTCTCCACACGCACACAGTGGCTTATTCAGAGCCAGCATGACAGCTTGGTCCTGTGATGCAGAAAGTGATAAGCTCATCTCCAAGTCTCTGTGGTACTGGGAGAAGAGAGAAAATAAGAGAGAGAACGGGAGAGGGAATGAAAGAAAAAAAATTAGACCAGGGGAAATGAGGGAGAGGGAGTAAGACAGAGGAAAGAGAGATAAAATGAGAAAATGGCAAAGAGAGCCCATCACATTTGGGCTTGCAGACCTGTGCCCAGAAGAGAGGACAATGTAGATGAGTAAATGATCCTCATTTGGACTCCAGCATGTAATCACAGAGTAGCCATTTGCTGAGAAATACAATTCCAAGTCTGCCATTTGAAATAAGAAAACAGAAACATTTGGCGAATAATGAAAGACCAGTAATCCAGGATATAACTGCCGATGTGTCAGCAGAAATATACGTGTGATCATAAATAATCTTTAGCTAATGCCTCACCAAACAGTTTCAGCCCCCCTCACTTCATACCCCATAGCTGTGCACCACCGACCAATTTCCTCCACCATCGATTGGTGGTCCGTTCGAGCCGAGGAGAGAGAGGCAACTCTTCTTCCCTATGGATTTTTACGTCACAACGATGACTGACTGCAAATAACCACTCGCCAATCATGTCCCACTTTCCGAGTGACCTTCCTCAAACACTTAGCACTCGGATGCAATAGTGTAGTTTTATAGAAAATACACAGATAAGCTTTATTTGTCTAAAAATGTTTTTGGGGGGTGTTAAATGTTTACATTGAGATTGTGTGCAACTATCACTGTATCTAATCTTTGGTCATCACTGTAGCAAATCAAAGTGTTATTATGCATGTGTTGGAGATGGGGATGGGGAGGTGAGGGGTCGATTAATAGCTTCAGACACTATACCTGGGAACAGATGTGTAAACAAAGTTTAGAGACCAAAAACACGTGGAGTCCTATTTCATTTTTAAAAATAAATAGTACTGTTTTTTCTAAATTATATAGAGTTTTTAGAGCAAAGAAATATCATAAATAAAAATGAGAAATGTGTTTTCCTTTACGCATTATTTGACCAAAAAAAAAAAAACAGTCATGAAAAATGAGTCCTTACTACTGTAGCCCTTTGATGCAGTTATAATAAGGTTATGTGAAAACTGTAATAACTCTTTCATGTCTTTATCAGATCATGTTCCATTACATTTTCATTTAAAACAAATTCCACAATTAGTTTGATCATCAGAATTTATCCGGAATATGGAGCTTTATAGTCTGCATAATGAAATGTAAAAAGCCATCTGCTCTTTAACCTGTGCAGATGATTTAGAAGGCCTGGTCACACTCTGATTTCATTAAATACATTTCACCTATTCCCTGGCTTCATTAATGGGAAAGGGAGGTTAAAGATAGCACTATGCTAATAGGGTTGAGGTACACACAGAGAGAGGGAAGGAGAAAGACAAGGAGGAGAGATGGGAAAAGTTGGTAGTTTGAGGTCAATTAAAATTAGTTTTTTTCTTGCCACTATAATACCCAGGTCAACAATGCTGTGTTGTGGGCATGAGTGCTAAATAATTTGCAATTTTCTTTCCAATATTGCAGTTTGTTTTGTGAAATGTGATGTGTTTTTTTTATTTTTAAATATGTAATACAGCAGTGCCAGATGAGAAACCATCAAAGGCAATGGTATAGGAAACACTGCCGGATGAATCTCTCCAAGGAGAGCTGCAAACAATTCGTGGAGGGGAGTTTTTTGTCAGTGTTTTATATCTTGTGAGATTTGTACTACCTACTGCTGTTGCAGCATGGGTTGTAACCACTCAACAGAAATGGGAAATGGGCCCAGTTGAGGTTTATTGTTATATTAAAGTTGATTTATCATTTTGGAGAGTTCTGTGTGTGACGTTCTGCTGACTGTGGGTCAAACTGTGAGTAATGTGATCTCGGATTTTTACTTATGAAATTACCACAATAACGGTAAAACACATCTTTACCGCCTGGACTCAGTTGTATGAATTCAGGCCAAGAACTCAGTTGTGGTTTTCAGGACACCAGGATATATCCAAAGGGATAAGCTTTACACAGAATACTGAGAGGAGAACAAGGCCACGTTCTGAACTCAAATAAATTAGGATTCAATGTTGTGACAAAAACGATGCAGTACCAATTATAAATGTAAGTCATAAATTACATCTGTCTAGATCACTAAGACTATTACCACTTAGTGATCTATATCTAGGTGTTCTAAAACATTTTTCCAGGAAGATAATTTATTGGCATTATACAAAGGTTTAAGCACCCCAAGAGATTTGAACACTCAGATAACTTTTCCCAAGGTCTGGGCCTTTTAATGAGCTTGTTAGGACTAAGTCATCAGCAGAAAAGGCCAAGTGATGCACATCTCAATGCTTTATAAATACTCACTCACTTGAACCTTGACCCAACAATCATCAGCCTCTTTAAATCAGTTGACTATCTGGAAGTTTAAACAATCCATGCCTATAAAGCAGGAAGAGGATATAAGAAGAATGCAAAGCATTTTAAAAAAGATGTTTCCTCAGTTTGTAATGTAACTAAGAAACAAAACTAAAACTAACAATGGGGGTGTGGAAGACCATAAAAAATAAACATTATTCGCTTGAAGAACTGATAAAGGTATGTTCAAATCTCTCATTGCCGCAAAAGACCATCAACGATATTCAGCATAGTGGAGTGTTGTTCTTCTGTGCAGCAATACATGCCCAAATATGACCGTTACGACTTCCTGGATATTCACAACAAATCAGCATCAGACATTTGCAAGTTGATATCTAAACAAGTGTCCTGCAGCTTGCTACAAACAAGTCCTGCGGGCTAACGAGGTTAAAATGAAACTTGTTGCCTCGAATCTGCACAGACATGTTGAAAAGGTTTTAAAAAAGGGTGCAAAAGTTAATGAAAAGAACAATTTTCCAGTTGTTATACATTTGGTTGTATCGATTATGCTTTGGTCAGCAAAGTGTGGAGGCTAGTAGACCAGAGAAATATTTGCTGGTAAAAGCAAGGATTAAATTCAATTAACCACCAGCAAATTCTGGAGGCATAAATCACAGTCTTAAGAAGTGGTTGAAACTGAAAAGAGCAATATTTCTAATTGCACCTTAAAAATCTACACTAAGCCACTTCAACAGGCCCAGTCTGAAAGTGTCAGTGTGGTTGGGGCAAGAGCAGCACGAAAGGAACCAAAGTCCGAAAACTAGAATCCTCTTGTGGAAATAATGGGTGACTAACTTTATCTTTAGGCTATTTAAACTGTTTCTTATTTCAGAATGAAAAAGATGCAAATAAAATAGTGATCATACTCATAATATTTAAGATATGTTCACTCATCTTATCAAAAAAGCTTAACACAGTTTCAAAACCATTTACCATGGTGTCCACATCTTTGCACGTTTTTAAACATTCATCATAATCATTGTTATTCTTCTTCTTCTTCTTCTTATTATTATTATTATTATTACAGTGCATTGCTTCATTTCAATAAAACAGAACCTGTAGCCACATGGTGTATTCAAATGTACTAATACTACACTACAGTATGTTCACATGTTAACAAGACTGCACACTGTTGTGTAGTCATAAAAAATATTCCTACTTCTGTCAGCTTGCAACAGTCATACAATGGCCAAGAATTAAAAATGCATCAGATGGATTTAAAGGCAGAGGACTTTTACACTGCATTCATTACTGTATCAATTTCCTGTGCATTGAAGTTACTATGAAAAACGCTTCTGATATTCATATCTACTTTTGCAGTTTAAAAATAGGCTTATTTCAGTGATAAGGTATTTTGTTATACAGTGTGATTTCCCCTATTGCACCCTTTTAGTAAAGTTAGTTACAAAGGTGACATATGTACAGCTGCTGACAAGAACAGATTATAAAGTAAATGTAAAGCAGCTGTCAGTTATACATCCATAAAAACAAACAGGTAAGCATTTCTTTAAAATGTTCATTTCTATAATATCAACCTTTACAACTGAGAAAAGGCACAAAGTAACCTTTGAATTTTAATGTTGATGTTTGCATTTTGTTCATTTGTGTTTGTTGATATATGCTGAGATTGACCACTTACCAAGGCATGTGTCAGGCTGTGGCATCATATCACATACTGGTAGTTAAAAAAAACTTAATCACTGTAAATTTTGATGTTTGATGTAAAGGATAAGGTATTCTTAATGTCATAAATTATTGTGATTTATGTTATAAGAACAGAGAAATATGTCTGCCCACATACAGTGTTGTTATCTTGAGGTGCATATATGGAAACATACAAGTATGCCTTGTTACCAAAAACATTTTTAAATAGCTTTTACAATAGTTGTGCACTTAATTTTCTTCTTGTCATTGTTTTTCCTAGATTTTTACTTCAAAGCTTAAATATAATAATAAGCAAACGCAGAGGCAATTTTTCATCCATCAAGTTTCCTGCTGCTTATCCGGGTCCAGGTTGCAGGAAAAGCAGTCTTAGCTGAGATGCCCAGCGCTCCCTCTTCCCCTCCACCTCTTATAGCTCTTCTGGAGAGACACCAAGGTGTTCCCAAATCAAGCCAGATATATAATCTCGCCAGCATCTCTCTCTGTCAAGGTTTCTCCTCCTGGGAGGACAAAAAAACCTCACCTTGGAGCCACCTATGAGGCATTCCAGATAGATGTGTTATGCACAACTGGGTCCTTTCATTGTGGAGCCAGTTGTGCATAAGCTCTAATGGAATGGAATGGACAAGTTTCTTGGACAAACTCTCATGTACAAATCCTTGAGAGAATAAAGAGCTGGTTCAGTGTTCCACAATGAGGACAAAAACAGCATTGTGCTTCCTTAATATTCAACTCCAGTTCCTGACATAAAAGACTAAAGTTGTTGAAAACCACCACAATGTTCAGCCAATGTTACACAGATGTGACAATCAGAACAGCCTCTAAATACCTAGAGCCTTGACAAGCTCACGGAGAATCTCATCTAGCTCATGGCAAAAGCAGCTAAAGAGTTGATTAATTATCTCCAGCCCAATTGCAAGTTTGGTTCCATAGTTTCACTAAACTGCTCCCTTTTACATGGTTTTACTTGGGTGTGGCACAGCAGTAGGGGCTCTGGCAATAGCTGAGCATTGCAAAATACAATATAGTACTCAGACTTCTTCGAGTTATAACCTGGTCTTTGAGTTCTGTGTTAGCCCATCCTCCAAATTTCCCACTCCTCCCGATTCACTTTAGTAGCAGAAGTAGCTGCACCTGATAGGATGATATGTGTGGACTCACTCTGTAACAGGGCAAACGTAATGCTGATGGGATGAAATAGAGTTTGACACTCCTGATCTAAAGATCACGTAATATGTACCCTAATACTTTGAAAAATATATATGTACTCAGTATTCTCAAACATATTTGCATTGGCTTAAGTAAACTCCATCTGAGCACTGAAGAAAAAAATCAAATATGTGGGCCACTGCACATATTTGCAAGTAGATCACTGCTTTTGTGCTTTGATCTACTTGAACTTGTATTTTTCACTTGAATAGAGTGTTTTTTTAATCTTAGACAATATCTTTGGATGGACGACAGTTCAGCGGACTGTCATTAAATCTGATTATCCCCTGACTTCTTTAGCACTACCAGACAATCAGATTTTTACTTGGTTTGTTAACCAAATTGTTAATAACGTGTTATTGTTGTCCTTGTGAGCACAATCACAAGCTAATAGTATCACATGGCTCAAAGCACAGGTTTCCCCAAACCCCACAGATTACATTCACCGTTGTCCTGGCACCGATGTATTAGGCATGCAAATCAAATCCAGAGTAGGGTTAATACTTTTTGTCACTTGGGTCAGCTGAGCCTTAAATTTTCTCTTCAGGTAAAGCTTACACTTGCATGGGTCTACAGATGTTTGTCAAATAAAATACAGAATTTCCCCGTATATCAGTGGCAGTCGGCCAAAGTCTTAGAAGAAATATTGAAAGATAAATGACGCTGTGAAGGTGTCATCACGAACTGCCTGGAGAGAACACTCGGCTTGACATTGATGTAGTGACATAAAACAGTTTTATAACTGTTCAGACAAACAAAAACACAATTTACAATGTCATCTGATGAGTTGTGACATGTTCTTTTATTATTGAACCAATTACCTCATGCATACCACTGACAGATGTCTTCATGAATTTCGGATGGTCTCTTGGTCTTTCTCTGCTACCACCTACTACACCTTAATCACTTAAGAAGGTGAGGAGAGTGCTTGAACATGACAGATCACTGAAGCGTTTAAAGTCAAAACCACAAAAAGGAACTCTCACAAGTAAACTTGCTCAGTAACATTAGATCGTTGAGAACAAACAGTCTTGGGTGTAAGCACAGAATGGATGCGTTTCTTAAATATTCTTTATTTTGCTTTATCATTTTTTAAATCTTCACTGCACAAACAAGCAAACCTAACTTAAGGTGATTTCCTATTTAGCCACAAAAATGTAGAAGACCACCCGAGGTAGAAACTCACTTCCACGCAGAGCCGTTTTTACTAGCTGTACTTATTTGTAAGGATACAATGCTTTCCAGGTGATATCAACAGTAAATGTCTGTTGAGCTTTCACTGCCTCCATATGCTTTATGGTTTAAGCTGAAATACAGTAAGCAGTGCTACAATGGGTGCCATGGGTGTGCTGCAACCATGACATTTAACAGGCTCACAGAAATCTATCCAAACAGGTTACAAGCTTTTCTGGTTAAGTTATGATCGTTTCAGACAGCTTTTTATTAACAACAAAATCCTACAGTAAAATAAAGTGTTTCCCATTTCTGCTGCAGTCTCCCTGAAGACTGTAAAGGAAACATGACAGACCATATTAATCAGTGTTCAATCTTGTGTAGTTTCTCAAAAACAGCAGCCCTCAAAAATAAAAGTCTCAGATATGCGATATGCCCAAGCAGGCTTATATTATATTATTGATTCAGCTCCAAGGCTTAGGGTTAGGGATCTTAGAGCAAACAAAAACCTATGTGGTGCACTGGGTTACACAAAAAGTTACATAAAACAGAGTTTAATGTTGGGGAAGGGGTTAAAATGATCTTGTGTGGAACAGCTTGCAAAATATTTGATTAATTGATTAATTTGATTATAAGGGGCAATCATGGCTCAAGAGTTGGGAGTTCGCCTTGTAATCGGAAGGTTGCCGGTTCGATTCCCGGCTTGGACAGTCTCGGTCGTTGTGTCCTTGGGCAAGACACTTCACCCGTTGCCTACTGGTGGTGGTCAGAGGGCCCGGTGGCGCCAGTGTCCGGCAGCCTCGCCTCTGTCAGTGCGCCTCAGGGTGGCTGTGGCTACAATGTAGCTTGCCATCACCAGTGTGTGTGAATGGGTGGATGACTGGTTGTGTAAAGCGCTTTGGGGTCCTTAGGGACTAGAAAGTGCTATACAAATACAGGCCATTTACCATTTTACCATTTAATTGGCAACTGGTCCATCCATAAATTTTCTTTCACTTACCCAAATAAGAGTCACGGTTGGGCCGAAGTCTGTCATAGGTACCAATCTATTGTAGGGTGAACACGGAGAGCCATTCGTACCTACAGCCAATTAATAGTCAGTAATTAGCCTATAATGCATGCGTTTGGACTGTGGGAGGAAGAGAACCTACGCAGACACATGGAGAACATGCAAACTCACACAGAACGGCAACATCAGTGGAAAGAGTGAGTAATATGAGTAATATGGGGATAAAACATCTAAGAAAAGGATGCAAGGATAAATGAGGAGTCTGTGTGGACAAATTGTCCAGCAATTTAAGAATGAATTTCCTCAATGTAAAATTGCAAACAATTTGAAGATTTCATTATTTCTGGTCATTTCAAAGGTATAATGGGAATCTGGAGAAATTTAAGTATGCCAAGGACAAGGCCCAACATTGCAGTTGTTTTGAATGTTTAAACAGTATCATTGATTCTTGAAGAACTATGTCTTAAACTACTAACACTTTTACCCAGTATGACAAACTGAATGAGCAATCAATGAGTAGTCCATTTGTTAATTTTCTAAAAACTATTTTATTGAATAAGTTTACTTAATAATCAGACCTTGAGCACTATAAAAAGGCCACAGGTAAATATCTAGTTCTGACAAAAAATTTAGGCCAGTAATAGGCAGAGAGTAAGCAACGTGAGAATATGTAGAACGAGGAAAATGAAGACGTGAAGTTCAGGCCAGATGGGGAGAGGAGGGAAAGAGTACAGGGAGTTAGAAGCACAATAACTGTTGATCAGCGTGACTGTGGTTGACCTTGAAGTCAAGCATGGGATGAGGGAGGCTGGACAAATCGTTCAGCCGTATCTGAGCCACTATACTCTTACAGGTATCATCCAGTAAGTGTAAGTGCTGCAGTGTAATACAGTTCACCCACTTTTCATTGCACTCCCAACTGTCCATACTCTCCTGTCCTCAGGTGTTTTGAGAATTATTTGCTGCGTGGTGTTGTACGATCACCAGTCCTGTTTAACCCTCCTACAAACAGCAGAAGAAGCTTGTGGCAACATGAATCAGGGGTCTCTCGTGACAGGCAATGCCTTTCATGCAGCCAGTGCTCAAGCCAACACTGCATTCAATATGAATGAAATCTTATGACAGACCCACCAAGAAAGTGAGATTAAGGGTAAGTTTTTAATGTGCTTTTGTCAAGCACAAATATTTTCGTGTTCTTATACTGCAGTTTTGGAGGTGGGACATTTTAGTTTGTGTGTAATGTCAAAAAAAAAAGAAAAGAAAAGAAAAAGAGAAAATGCACATTTTATGTGTTTGAAGTTTCACAAAAAAAAAACAAAAACAAACTGCACATTTTGTTTTATTAAATATGAAACATTATATTGGTTTTATGTTAGGTTTTGTGCTTTGTGTGTAGGGTTTTCTGAAATAGCCTAAGGTTTCTAACACAAAATCAGATAATATTGAATGACTGTGATCTTTAGGCCCTCAGGCAGAGAGGCGTAACACTATTCTATGGGATAGTAGAGAACAGAAGAATGTGACCAAGAAGACTTCAAAAATATCATTTAACACAGTAAGTTAAAACTCTACTATGCAAATATTATTATTATTATTATTATTATTATTATTATTATCATTATTACTATTATAGGAGCTTCTTCCTTCAATACAACATAAAACTGGATTGCAATGATTTGCAGGTCAGATTCTTTTTCGGAGGGGATTTATAAGTACATGATTTACATAATTTTATTTTGGTTTTGTTTTTCACCATTTTGAGTTTCAGCATGAAAAAACTGACAAGGTCAAATACTTGACCATTTATCAATTGCCAGTGGAAGGAGTATAGGTCTGCCTTTGTTAAGCCAGTATCAGGAGTTAAAAGAAATACATCTGAAGAGGTATTTCCTGTTACTTAAAGCATTACTCAAATGACAGCTGACAGCTTTCCCTTATTAATTTGTTGTTCTCTGTCTGAAACAGATGTTGGCTGACAGGTCTCCTAATCATTTGTTATACATACCATAATCCATAATATAACTCTACAAATTGCTCAGTATGTTAACCTCACTAAAACATCCAATCTACAGATATTCAAAATTGCAGACTTTCTACTGATTCACAAATTTTCAGTCTTTTGTCTTGTCTCTGTCTGCTTTCTTCTCTTTCCCTTAACCCCACAGGTCACAGCAGATGGCTGGTTCTGCCAGAGGTTTCTTCCTGTTGAAAGGGAGTTTTTCTGTTCCACTGTCACCAAGTGCTTCTTCAAAAAACAGTTACAAGCAACACCAACATCAAAATGAGCCAGTTAAGGTGGTTCAGGCATTTGACTAGGATGCCTCCTGGACAACTCCTAGGTGAGGTATTCTGGGCATGTCGTACCAGAAGGAGCCTGCAGGGCAGACCCAGGGCTCGTTGGAGAGATTATATCTCTCGGCTGGCATGGGAACATCTCAGTGTTCCCCCGTTGAGCTGGAGGAGGTGGTTGGAAAGGGGGAAGTCTGATCTTCTCTGCTGAGACTGCAACCCCAGCGACCCAAACACAGATAAGCAGCAGAAAATGGATGGATGGTTTTTCTTGAATATTGGAGAGTCTTCACAATATAAAGCATCTTGAGGCAATTAATGTTGTGAATTGGGGCTGTACAATATAAATACATTTGAACTGAACTCATTTATTAAAACACACTGACAGAAATGTAATTCTAACCGTTGATTATATTCTTGAGTGTGAAATAGGAATGAAAATGAATTAGGAATTAGTAAGCATTAATAACTTCACTGATAACCTAAAACAGCTTAATAGGCTTATGAAGTTTTAAGTTTAAGTTTTCAAGACATAAAAGGGATGTTTGTTTACATGTGTGGCTCCTCCCAGTAGCTTGTGTGTGTATGTGTGTGTGCAGCTCTCTCTCTTTCCTCCCTCCAACGTGTGTGTGAACGTGTCTGCATGCTTGCTGCTGAAACAGGTAGAGACTGCTGATTGGCTGGTTTAAAGAAGTTGCCGTATGTGGATTGGATCAGTTGATAGACAGCAGCCTCTTAACCTCCAGCTGACAACCACCTTGCCCCTCTCCTCCACTCTTCTGCCCACAACAAGAAGCCACCTGTTAAACTGAGAGTAAGTGAGAAGCCTTGATTAGGAGTTAATAATTAAATTGTGAGCACTGACTTCTTTGTGGTTAGCTGAAAGCTTTTTGCAAATAGTCGTTGTAAATAGTAAATACTTATACATTGTACATATCGAGCAGTTTGAAGCAGTTCAGTAGGAGTGAGAGGCCCTTTTTGTTAAAATTCTTTACATGTTCATCAGTGTTGGTTAGAGAATTTTCTTTTGTTTGACTTTTACTTTTGTTAGAGAAGAATAACGATCATTAGATGTTATTCTTGCTTCAGCATTGCTCACCAGCAACGTGAATGAACTGGTGCTCAGCATCTTGGATTGTTTTGCACTGCTGGTCTTTTCTTGGGAATGGTAGGAGTGGGGAGTTGTACTTCATGTTATGTCTAGATTACCCCTAGGCCGGGGATGTAATCTTTAAAGTGACCTTATATTTTGCCTCGCCATTTTCCACTCACCACTTTGTTGCTGAAGCATTTTTTTCTGAACTAGGGCTGGAGCTTAGCTAACATTTTACAAGTGACGGGGTACAGCCTAGAAAAATTACAAGGGTAATCAAGAGAAAGACACTCAGAATTATTCATGCTCATATCCACACCTGCAGTCAATTAAGAATATTAGGTTAATTAGATTTAGCGTAATATGGCCTTAAACTGTGGGAGAAAACCAGAGCATTTAGAGGTGGCTGTGTGTGTGTGTGTGTGTGTGTGTGTGTGTGTGTGTGTGTGTGTGTGTGTGTGGGTGGGATGAGGGGGCTCAAGATTAACAGTGCATCATAAAATGATTTATCCAAATAAGATTTCCAAATGGTAGATGTCTAGTGATTGCTTTTCATGGGTATGTGGCTGCAAGAAGTGTTGCTATTATGATTATTATTAGTTCAAATTATATATAATATAGCATACTATAAAGGGTGGGAAAGCCAGGACTTCTTTCTTTCTCTATTTCTCTCTCTCTCTCTCTCTCTCTCTCTCACACACACACACACACGCACACACACACACACACACACACACACACACACACACACACACACAGACATAATTAAACCTGCTAAAGTGTCCCAAAAAGAAGACACTGAGGAAAAAACAGACCAGTGAAAGAACTTGTTACATCTTTGCAAACATTTATCAGTGAAATCTTCTAAGCTGCCACACAAATTAATAAATCAATGTGTAGACTACGGAGCAGAGCTATCTGATGAAAAAGTCTTCACAATAGACAATATGCTGTGAAAGAAGAAATAAAGCTTTTCAAAAATCCTCAAACAAGCACAACTTTGTGTATAGTTAAAAAAAAAATACAGTATCACTCCCTCATTTGACAGTAAACAGTTTATGCCTTTACTGACATTTTAGAACGTAATAGCACACAATCTTGGCTTCCCTTTATCTCTACACAAACTCATGGTTACATCTGTAAAAACCGCACAAACACACACTCATACACAAACATCCAGGCCTGCGGCTCGGTAGACTGCTAACAGGCTTTGCTGTCAGCTTTCCACCAGACGAAAGGATGTTTTTCGACACATAGCTACACACTCACTGCATTTTGCATCCAGCCCCTTAAGTGACCCTTCAGACTACAGCAGTGAGTCACAGTAGGGGAAAGCAGGGCCTACGCACTGACTATGTCCTCCCTTTGCATACAGATAGAGGCTCTGTGCTACTCTCCAATTTAACCTCTCTGCATCTCCATGAGTATTATTTGTCTAAAACACTGTTTGTTCTGCAGGCATAGGAAATTGAGAACAGGAAATAGAAACCTACATGTAACGAGAGACTCATGTTGATCACTATAAAGAGGACGACCTTTCTGTGTCCCATCTCCATACTTCATAACAGTGTTTTTGCAGATTGTGCAGTTATTATGCATGAAGTTAGGAATACTATTTTTACAGAGAGGGTGAAGGGGAAAGCAGGGAGAACATAGAGATGACAGCAAAACACAAAAACCGCCTCTTGTTAAATCCCCTAAGCAGATGGCTGCCCCTGCCTGAGCCTGGTTCTGCTGGAGGTCTCTTACTGTTAAAAGGGAGTTTTTCCTTCCCACTGTCACCAAGTGCTGGAGTACATCTCCAGTTTCATGCAAACTTTCCAGTGTAAGTGTAAGTGTAAGTGTAAACTTTCCCTTGGCACAGCTGTTGTGCACTGAATAAAACTAAATCAGAAATTAAATTAAAAGCGAAACAACCCATTTAAATATTCAGTCATTACTAAGTGATTTTTTATGAGATCTTTCTAAAGCTGTATTACACACTGTGCTCAACTCTCCCCTTTTCTTTGTTGACTGCTTTGTAGGCATGACCATCACACACTCAGCACATTCACATTTACTTTGCATCAAGTACCTCTGCTTTGTACTGAACTAGCAGGTATTGTATGCTTTCAAGTGTTGAGCTTTGGGGATTACACAGTTTCTAATAAAGGGTGTTAATTTGAATTAATCATCACTGGTGACTTTGTTGGATAGTGATGTTTTTTTATGTGTCTCTATCCTCTTTGCTCTTGAAATTTAAACAACATTGCTAGTAGAAAAGGGGTTACTCCCCAGCCTTCTGGTAGACACACCTATGATATCAATTTCAAAATCCTGCACTGTCTTGTTTTTGAGTTATCACATCCACAAGATTTTCAGAAACACTGACCTCTAACTCTAACTTTGACCTCGAGGTTGAGGTCACTGAGATTCATGGTTCTCCATGATTTTTAGTAGATTTTAGTAGATACAGCTGTGGTATCAATATAAAGGTCCTACGTTGCTTCATTCTCAGATTATTGCATTCACAAACTTAGGTGTGTCCATGCCGCCCACCCGCCCGTCTGTCCATCCGCTTGGTGGTGTGACGACATTAACCCATCACCTGTGATAAAAAAGGCCGGAAAGAGGAGGCAAAGCTTCCGCATGAATCTGCAGGGGTTATCGATCTTCTAGTCAGCAGGGCTTTCACCTCCTACATATCTTAACATTGCATTTGATGTTTTATTTATCATATAGTTCTGTGCTTTGGTTCATGTTTGAGCAATTTCTCAGTGATCACAAAACCAGAGTTTTTAAACAAAATCACCTGTTTTGATGGTACCTGACAACTGAATGGCTGTTGACAGCTGTTATCAGGGCTTCTTCTGCCTACAGAGAGCCTGTCACCTCATATCAGCTCATTCAGTGAGGTCAGTTTGCCTTGCTGAATGGATGCAATAACGAGTGTTCTACTGTATTTCCAATTTAACATAGAAGCAGAAATCCATGTTCAAACACCCAGGTTCAAAACCTGTGTTTTAACTCGCATTACTGTGCAGCATTGCTTTCATTTTCACAAGATATTTGATTTGGTTTAGGCACCAAACCTACTTAGTTAGGCAAAATTAGATTTAGTCCCTCAAAGTACTTAATTAGTGTTATAAAAAGAAAGCACTGTTTGGGTAAAGGTCATTGTTTAAACCTATATGTGGCAGGCGTGGTTTGCAGCGCGGCGGCAGGTGAGGCCGACACACCGGAGCGCCATCAGCAATCACGCCTCACCTGCATAAAAAGAACGAACTGGGTTGTTGTTGTTGTGTGTGTAGGTGCAGCTGAAAAGCTGCGACAGAGTGCTGTAAGTGACAACAACCAAATAGGGGTTGGGTCTGTCATGCATGCTACACTATATTTGCTAGCTTATGACAATTTGCGACAATACAGCACTCGAGAGTTTATGTGTACTGCTTCATATGACCACTAGATGTCTACATGATCTTTGTTGCTCTCTTTGTACAGTGGATAATGACATCCCATATAGCCTGCTAGACACTAAAAGAGTAAGCCTTTTGGTGAAAAGAAATACAAACTGTAGAACTTCTGGCATTCATTGCATTCATTCTCAAACAGAATTACAACCACACACAGTGATACAGTGTGTGCGTGGAACACACACAGACAGGCCACATTTGTCTGTGATTGCCATTTCCTCTGTCTCCTTGTCTGCGGGGCATTTGTGGTGTCATATGGAGGGCTTTAATGCCAGTTCTTCACTCTAGTCTATTGTGAGTTGTGTCTACTTCATCTCTGTCTGGTATGTCAGGACAGCTTTAGCATGTGTATTTCTTACACTCACAGGCTGACTATTACTCTCTGCCTCTTTTTTTCCTTTGTCTCTCTCTCTCTTATTTGGTTTTGCCATACCACAAAGACTTGGGGACTCAGAGCTCTACATAGTTGTAGATAGTTGTAGATAGGAAGACAGTTGTTTGGACATTATTTTGAAGCCCTTGTCTAAATCAGTGGGATTAGAGTCTTAACTTAAAATTGCATGTATACAATCACCAGTCACATGTGATAAAAATGAGCCTAAATTCATTTTACTTTGCCCCCAAATAAGATTTATATTATACTTCTACGCTAAGCACAATAGTACAGCACACTGTACTAAAGAGAAGATTGAACAAACAATACTGTAGCCTGTTGCTGACGGGCTAAAAAAGTGTTGGGTGGATACAGAGACAGGGCAGTGCTTGCACACAGAATAAACAACGAGTAGACTGTGAGAAGATATTTGCTGAGTCTGATGAAATGTATTGCTTATGATTTACTGTACTTATTTTAGTGGCAGCAGCAACTTTGGCTGCACGGTCTTATTATATCTCTGAACTTTTTAAACATTTTAAATTCTACTTAAAATTCAGACAAATCAATGCCAGCTTCTTTAATGAGAGTCTCTTCAATCTCATCTCTTGTGGGTTTTGCCTACTTCATCTTCGTCTTGTGTGCCAGGACAGCTTGTGTATTTCCTATGCTCACAGGCTGACTATTATTCTCTTTTTTTCATTTCCACTGTTCTCGTCTCTCTCCGTCTTGCTCTTACTTTTTGTTTTGTTGTGGTTTGACATTTTTATTGATATTGTTTCATATCTTTCTGATCCCTGCCTAAAACCTGACTGCTCATCACTCCTTTAGTTACCTGTTAAAAATCATGCTCTGGCTGCCTGAGTGGGGTCGGCATTCACACAGTGGGAGTTTTTTTTGTGTGCTATCTGCTTTGTGATAACATCACACATGTTTGTAAATAATAAAGGTCATATTATCAGCTGTGGATATGCTTTTTTCTGGTGTTGGTGCAATATGTACTTTACTCTCACATTCTTGGCCTTCTGCACAATAAAAAAGAAAGTCATTTTCACTCAGAGTTGTAGTGCAAATGTGAACTAAAAGGACATGTTTGATGATTTTTCTGTAAGAAATTAGCTAGAAGTCACAACATAGTTGAGTGATTAGGAATTTAGCACAGTAATGAGTAACATTACTGCAATACAAAAAAATGTCATAGTAATGTGATGTGATAACATCAATGTTTTGGACCCAGTAGAGACAGTATAATATTGCACTTGAACAGCTATTGAGTAGGGTTGATTCCTAGACTTTAATAGCTTTTGTTTAAGGTGCTCCTTGGAATAAGGTATAAGTGATAAGGTGTAAATTTGAACATTACCATCAACTCCAAAGCATAATGTTTTAAATAACAATACACTTAATTTAAAATGTGACTATACTAATGAAATTGTGTTTAAACTGAAAAGAATTCTTCAAGTTCCCGATCAGGTGTAAAGCTCCAAAATGGTATTAATACAATACATTAATACTGCAATATTTTTGTAATATTCTTGCAATATTCTTACAAAATCAGAACAACAGCAACACACAATAGCACCAATGTGATTGTATTTCAAAGAGCAACAAGCATTACAGGCGTAATTCTTAACCCTTTAAAGTGTGTACCATGAAATAATTGCCAGAAAATCCTAGCTTTTTGAAAATATTAGGGATATCAAATATGACACACTAGGCATAGTTCCTAAGGACTTTAAACAGATCTACTTTACAACATGCCAACAATGTTCATCTAAAGTGACTCAAACAAAATGTTCCTTATGGTAAATTATAATGTGTAAGGGGAATTTGTGTGAGTTTGAGGCTCAATCTCAGTACAGTGTCATGTTTTCAAGATTTAATGTGCACTAGAGCCAAACTCTTTGCAGACACAGAAACCTTGCAACAAAGATAGATGTTTCTTGTTATAACATACAGTACAGAGACAGAGAAAATTAAACAATCAATGAATAGCTATTATTAAGAGTGATGATGTACTGAGAGACATCTTCCCTGAACCACCATTAGTCTGTTTCACTACACAAAGGCAAAACACACCGAGACATTTGTTGATTTCTCTTTTCAAAAGGTGCTATTCATCTTTGACTATAAAACCTCATTTGTTATCTATAGGCTAATTTTTTCTTACTTTGGAAGCACCTAAATATATTTGCAGGATAGTCTACCAGAACACAAGTATGCTGCACGCGCAGGCAATATTAATTACCCGATGGCTAGACACTACCTGGTCTTCCATATTAATAACCCATCCACATTAGAAGTCTTTAGAATTCACCACATCCTTCTTTCCATATGGAGAGGTGACAGACAAAGAGGATTTGACCAAAGGGAAGCCTTTCTGAATCAAGCATGGGCGTTGTGGCTATATTACATTAAACCACTGGGAAATGGGACTTATTCAATTATTCATATGTAGCTATGTAGGCTGAGTGTTCTAAAAGAATAGCAAAAAGATTTATCGATGAACAAATACAAGACAATAAACTCGCTTGGATCACTGTGTGAGCACACCTAATAAACAGAAATAGAAAAAATGGCATACTCAGACCTTTAATGAATAACACAATTCCTCTGACAATGAAGGACACTTTACATTAATTATATTACCTGGCATTCAAAATGACTGTAATAAGTTTTTGGTTGTCTGCTATAGATAAATCTGTTTATCTTAGCATGAAATATTAAAACTTCATGTATAGAGGCCCTTAACTGAAATGCAAGTTTGCTAACTGAATTTAAGTGTGTTTCAGATTAAATACACTATATTTATTGTAAAACATACTTAGACAAAACTGCTTTCTTTTAGCTTACAACTTTAACCTCCTAAGACCCGAACTCTTCCACGACATGCATCTTTAATTTCTCTTGGATATTTGGGCATATTGGGGCCCAATAAATGTAAAAACAAAGAATTTCCAGATTTTTTTTTTTACCTTATTTTTGTTTTTAAGAAAAATGAGAGCCACAAATGAGGATATTCATTTAAAATTTTGATAGAACAGTAGCAGTATAATGTCCTCATAAGTGGATATCAGGCCCATGTAGAGCAAAATTGAGTATTTTGGTCTAAATAACGCAAAATGTGATGTCCACATATGTGGACGGCAGGTCCTAGGAGGTTAAGTCAGTTTCAGAATACTAGAAACCTTTTTAAGGTAAACTGACATACAGCTGTGCACGCTAGTACAGCTACTTTTGGATCCTTCTTTGTGACAAAGGGTCATTGATTTGGCAGAGCTCTATGCCATATGCCTTTCCTAACACAACCCCAAAGGGGATTTGCTGGAATCAAACACATATTTCACTTCTCAAGTGAATGTGTTAGCCGCTACAGCACTAGAGGCACACTTTGCTAGCTAAGACAATTTACCTTAAACAAAACAACAACAAAAAACCCAAATGAATGCCCTGCAAAAAAACCCAAAATAAAAACAGGAAATCCTTGAGAATTTTGATATCATTGTTCCTTCAGATAGATAGACAGATTACTGTAGATAGATTCAATTAGTGATGCATTCACAGTGAGAATGGTTAGTACAGTAACAGTGATGTCTTCTTCACTGATATCACTGATATTTATCTGAAATATCTGATATTTTCAGTTACAGTGTGGGTAGTACAAACAATGGCTTCCCTCTCTCCCATTATATTTGTTGCATTAGCTGTATCTAAGATGATTTGGCATAAAGCTTTGCTCTTCACCACATCTCACCTCCTCAAAAGGATTGTGCTGGAATGGGCAACCTTTAAATATAGTCTGTGAACTTAAGGGCTTAAAAAAAGAAGGCAGTACTTGCACCCTTAAGTGGTACAGTGGTAGTGTGAGTGTTACAGAAGTTTCACCCTGAACCCCCAGTGATGGTAATGATCCATGCTTTTTTCACACTTTAGCTCATGTAATGGTAGGTCGACAACAACCTCCAAAGAGGACAACACCAACTAAGAGTTGCTATCCAGGACTCTCCACCTTTTCTTTTTAGAACTAATAAAGATAGACAAATAATGATGGATGACAAGAGGGATGTATATATTAGCATTTCACTTCTCCCTTCCACTGGAAAACCTATATGATCTTTAATGATCTTTTTCTCTAGCTTAAATATTTTTCTGTGTAAATCTAACTTCTGTCTATTATTTTCTACATGCCATACAACATAATACAGAGTATATCTTGATTCACCATACCAACTATCAATTATCACTTATGATTTCACTCAATAGTGTTTTCTGAGACTCACCGAGTATTGAAGAGCCACACCCTCTTCTGACCTGGCGAATGCTGAGTGGCTAGGGTCCTCTGATGATCCACCAGGCAAATGTGTTAAACGAAATTTAAAAATGTGTGTGTGTGTAAAAAAAAAAAAAAAAAAAAAATCACAAAAATTCACAAAAATTCACAAATCACTAAATTGGCTGCATATAATCAAAACCATGCAAAAACAAACAAACAAACAACAACAACAAACAGTTTACACACTTAATTCAACCACATACACATGGTGACAATGACAGATTACAAAAGTCATGTTTGCAGAGATGAATAGTCAGTGGGACATTTTATTACAACAGATCAGCAGTTTGCTGCTGCAGAACGTATGTATCTATCATGGATGAACTGGTTTTCCTTCTTTTTAATTATCAGAATGTGCAGCTGTGTGGAAAATAATCCAAGGTGCATGGTGCCATATTTTAAATCCCATAGCAGAAACATTTTGGGGGGTAAATATTTATCACTGCCATTAACCTTCAGGGCAAGATTAGCACTGTTCACAACATTCAGGTCACAGCTCTTTCGTATGAATATTATACGCAAATGTTGTGTAACTGTAACTCTTAGGACACATACAGGTATAGTACAAAGTTTATCCCTAAGCATAGCCTAGTGAGTTCCTTTTAACTTAAAAAGGCATAAAAAATCATATGTAAAAGCTAAGACTATATATCTTCTTATATCTTGTTTCAGTAAAACCTCCTTTTAGAAGATTTGGTTTTCCAGGACCTTACTTTCATCCATTAAGTGTTTTATTTTGGAAACTAAAAGTTCAGTTTCCTCAAGTAGCCTGTTCCAAGCATTAGACATTTATTCTTTGTATTAAATGAAAGTATAAAAAGCAGGGAAGACTTAACCTATAGAGAATAACACAGTGAAACATGTCATACATGGACTAACTGTAACTGAACATCCCATTCAAAATCAAAGTGAATTACAGATGTCATATTAACCATGCTAGCTTCCCAGCACATGCTGTGAACACCCCAACTCTATCATGCCATTTTCCTCTTCTTATCTTTTTGTATTTTATTTAGTGAAGTGAAAGTGAAGATGTGCATGTGGTACATGCCTCTCTCATGCCCCTTTGAGTGTCCTTTGCTGAAAGGATCATTCCTGTGAGCAAAGTAGTAATTACAAGGAGTACAGTGGCTCAGCTGGCTAGGCAAACGGTTTGAAACCAGGAACAGACATACATAAAAAAAACACCAGATTCGTCATGCCCAATTTATCTTTTTTTTCCCTAAATAGTAAACTAACTGCCCTACTTTAGATGTTGAGCTTTATTATATTTCTACTAGTTGAAAGTTGCCCACTTTCTAAAGAAAATGTCAAACTGTACATAAATGTCAGACTGTCCAAACTAATGTCAAGTAAGTGAGTTAGATCTACTAAAGGTCGATCTTTGAAAGAAAATACTAAAGCCACCTTTACTCCACTGGGTCAGGTCTGCGCACTTCTCTGGAACAACTATGAAGTTTTCTCTATTAAAGCAGCTGTCAAGGCCCAAAGCTGAATATAAGGAAGGTTCAAATAAACCCAGTTATCTTGTAACAAAACAGGAGAGTTAATGTTAATATGTATGCAAAATACAACCAACTATATGTGCATACTTGTCATATTATGCTGGTATCATTTTTTTTTTTTAAATGATGGTCTATAAAACAGTAATATTGTGCATTGGTCTCATCATTTATCAAATTAGGAATTGATCACATTCATCTTGTTTTACTCTCTATGAATGACGCAGTATATAACAAATTTAATCATATTATTGGGAAATTACAACAATAATAAATAGGTAATAAATATGTCATAAAAACACCTAGGGGCAAATTAAAAAATGAAACTGGTATAATAGTAACACCAATACAATACAAATAAGAATAATACAAACTATCATCAACAATATCACCGTCATGATCTTATGTTTAGAGAACACTTTTTAAGCAAGAAACACAAAATGACGAGGAAGTCAAAATGAAAAGCAGTAATAATAGGAGCATCATCAGACCATAACTACATATAAATAAGAAAAACAAATGTAATTGTATTAAAAAATGTATGGTCATTAGTATGGATCCTGTTGTCACTGGAAAAATATCTGTACCATTATTTATTTCCACCCTGCTGTTTCCATAGAAACAACATCATCAAGTGACTTTAATGTGAGGAGCAACATATTGAAGTAGCAGTAGTCCACATAACCAAAATGCAACAGCGATCATTCATTTTCAACAGTTTCCTGTCAAAATTTTCTGTCTTGTAAGAGAATTCAATAAAAAGCTCATTTGGAAGCATATGAATGAAATGTACATCATGCTGGAAGATATATTATCAGAGGTTTCTTTTGACCCAAACCTTTTAATTTAGTGTGGAGCAAGTTGTTGTTTTTTTAAGCGCAAAACACCAGTGTCAAAACCACAGTCTCCTACTTCATAAACCTATAACTAATGCCAGTGTCTATAACCTACAAGTATAGTCTTTGCAAGTTTCAAAAACGGATGTTAACTCCTGATGGTCAGATAGTGCAGCAGTCACCAAAGTCCTGATGGACACTAGGAAACTATGTACACAGTGGTGCATACAGCGCTTGGCAATACTGCATTATTTAGCACCCTCGAAAAAAAGCACGTGGGTTAGACCACAAGAAGGCTATAACCTGTATGCTTTAAAGGCTATTTTGTACACTTTTGTTATGCACAAAAGTTATTATGTATGTTCAATGCCTTATTGTACAGCATTGTTTTGAATATCCATTTTGCTGAATTCCATCAGCTGTATTTAGTTGGTGTACTTCCTGTTTAACTTTCCTTCCTGTCTGAAATCCACTTCTCTTGATTCTTCTTCCTGCCTTATTTCTGTTCCCAGCCACATATGTGCAATCATTTAACAGTTCTCAGCAGATTACAGCCTGTAGTTCTTCTAGCTGCCATCATAGACCAAGTCAGTAATGAGAACCTCTCATCCCCTTATTTTGCAATGCTTTAATGCTCAAATAAATACATAAATAAATAAAATAGCCCAAACCAAACTTTAAAAAAAGTTTTTTCTGTGAATCCCTGAATCTGCTGAGATAGAGTTGTGCTCTTTGTTCTACTTCTATAATTGTAATTCTACAGACAGGAACATGTGTCATCACAGTTGGTCAAATTAAGTCTAAAATTACTCTTGTTAGTTGTTCTGTAATCTTCCTCTTACCCCACGCCCACCACCACTTATAATCTTCCCCTGCTTTTGCAGTTTTTGAAAAGATACCCGTGTTGGTGCCAGACTTAACTCCCCCATGCTTCCTGTGCTTTTTGTACTCGCATATAATGGTTTCATCAGATTATTGTGAAAATTTAGCATTGCTGTGTGCAATCAATTTTCTATTTTCTGTAATTGCACTGAACTTCTGCCACCTGTGGCTTTGTAATGCATCACATAACGCATGACCATTACAATAACAATAAAACAACTTCCTTTTTCAAGAACAGTAAATTACATTGGAAAATTATGTTTAAGTTGAGGAAATTTTGACTTTTTAAAAAAAAGTTTTTAAAAAAAATCATTCTATGGAAATAAAACCTAACATGATGAAGTGGCAAAGGAAAAATTAATAATGAATAATCAGACGTGGGAAGTGCTTTTCAGCTATCTGTATTTGACTTTGAGTAGTTTTTTTCATACTACTTCTTAGTTTTACTTCATACATTTTTAAACTAATATCTGTACTTTCTACTCCTTACATTTTTAAAACAGGCTTGCTAATTTTGATTTAACAGTTTGGTGAGTTATTATTTTCATCAAAGCCTAAACAGTAACAGATGAAAGGCAGTCCTGTTCATGTACTAATCACCAGAGGATGGCATAAAAAGAGATGACGTGTGCCTAAGTCAGGGGTTAAAAGGGGGACAATGTTTTTGTTACATTTTTGACACAACACTGAAATGACTTGCAGTGTCCGTAAGTTGCGGTTGAGGTACTTTAGCAACTAGCTAGCTCTATGGAAGAGGTGCAGGAGCATGAAGGGAGTAGCGTTTTTAGTGGCTAGTAATTCGAAATGCAGCATTTCTATCCGCTCAACAAACATCAGCAAGCACACAAACTGTTTGTGTTCAGTTTGTCTCACAGTGTGTTCCTAGCTAAACGTCCAGCTGCTGTATTTCACAGAGAGAAAAGAAAGAGAGCTAACTTCACTCAGAGATGGAGAAAGATAAGAAAGACAGGACAATCTTCATAAACTGGAAATTTAAAGCTGAAATGTAAGTCCTAGTTTTTAAATCAGATATTGGGTCTGTCCACACAACGTTATGTTTTTCATATTGAGGTAGACTAATTGCTATTTAAAGGTTGCATGAAAATCTTCTGCATGCTAACGCAGGATAAACAGGTTAGTTTGCTGTACTGTGATGGATTTAAAGTAAAGAACAGTCTGTGACTGGTACAATGTGGCTGTGGTTTCATGGTCAGTTTGGTTATAGCAGAGATTCATATGAATTTTAGCTGATGATGCTAAGATTCACTTACTGAATTCCACCTTCATACCAACTTTATACCATCTAGAAAAAGACAGAATAAATATTATACTGTCAGCGTAGAGGATGGAAATCAGCTAGGATAAACATCTGCTGACATCTGGTTGAATTAAGTTATGTACATCCACAAAGAACACCAGGTCAGCTGATCATACCCTGTACACTAAGAAACTCTTTGCTGATTTGGACGGAGGTTTTGCTCTAGTTGTATCATGTTTAATTCATTAAAACTTGTATCTTAATGCATTTATTACAAAACGCACCAAAATGAAGTTACAATTCTTGCTTTATAACCAGCTTATTACAATCTTCTTGTTATAATGGTTTATTATGTAGAATTGCAAAACTATCCAATAGTCCATAAGCGATAAAAACTATTATTTTAATTTCCCAACCACATTTTTCTTTAAATTACAGATCAGTAAATGTCAGTAATAATTTATTGTAACACATTTTTGTTTCTTGTGAACAGCCACTAGAAAAATGGTTTCTGGTGGGATACAGCAGATGTTCACAACTGAATAGAAAACAGCTATTGTAAACATAGCCTTGGCCGACAAGAGAATTTGCTCGAGACAAATGCATGAGTGCATCATGGAAGACAACACTACATATCACAACATAAAGAGGGTTGGCCTGTCAACACCAGCGTGTGTGCTACAACAGTATGGAGTACACATGTAATAGATATACATTGTTGCCTTTGAGTGAAGAAAGATTCAGGGACCTATTCGATAGATATGTCTAAGTACGCACATATTCATTTCATCTTACAATACTTTGTACAGACGTAAACTATGACAACTACATGTAGCTCATCAATGATTCTTGGTTATTCTGATTCTTTTTTTTTTTTTTTGGAATAATGGGCTTGAATGCTGCACCCACACATATTACATATTTACTGATGAAGCTGGACAAGGAGGCATTTAATGTATATCACTAGCCAAAGTACAAATGCCAGTGTCCCAGTCAGTGTGGGGAAATTGTTGCCAAATTTGCTACAGCTGAGCAGAATGGTGTCCTTCATCTTGCTTAAATGACACAATATAACAGAAAATATCAAGAAGTTTCTACAGGGATAATGTTGGCAGCCATCCAGAATGGTGATGGAAGTCAACATGGTGATGATGCATATATTGATGGTCTTTGGCTATCACTATATGCACATAGGAGTCAAGGGTCCATACAGAGGACTGACGAGTTAATCTTGTGGACTCTTACACAATAGTGTAAGCAATAATATTAGAAAGATGGCTTTCTGCTCTTTTGTTTGAGATCTATATGTAGATATAGTCATAGAATAAAAATGCTGTAGGGGACCGTGAATGGTTTCTGGTTGATGTGTCACTAGTAAGGTCAAAAAGTACTCTGGTGGGAAGAGTTTTTCATGGAGCCAACCACAGTTGGATATACAATTTCCCTGTTGTTTGGCAAGATGTATATTTTAGTGCACAGTGTAGCTAAGATACTATGGGATAATCTGAGCGAGAAGCTGCAAAACAAAAACAAGCAATGGTTTGAATTAAAGACATACCACAATGAAGTAATGAATAAAAAATAAAGAAATAAAAGAAATAAATTTAAAAAAAGCAGAATTTAAGTTTCAACAACAAATAGCCAAAAATTCCTTTAAATTTTTCATTGTGCAGTAAGCAAAGATAAAAGATAAAATAAATCTGGTTGATACTAAATCTATTCCAGTCAACTTTTTCCTGAAATTGGATGATTTTCACTTTGTGATATTGCACAATTTATCCTTCTATAAATAGTCAATATTAGCAAACTGTGACGATAAAGGGATTATCTGCATACTGTGTATTCCAATAAAACCAGCTTATCTGCATATTTTCCCAGGAAAACATTGCCCACATCATTACACTACCAACATATTATCATGCTAGCTCGTGATATAATCCCATTTTGTCAGATGCCAACATTACCCACAAGCTGTCCAGGCATAGGTGTGTTGAGTACCAAGAGATAACGGTCCTGATTTAGGGAACTACAAATATCACATTAGGAAGCTGTGGTCTCAGGTTTGCCAAGAAAGGTTAGCCAGAAAACTATGGTTTACACCCAGTTTGGACCTTTGTGGTTAAGTGTCCAGTTTCAATGAACATTTTCCTATTTCCTCAAATGTTTCTTTTTACTTTAACATTGTGGAGTCAATTGTGATTGTAGGTCATCTGCCTCATGTTTTGTGTACAATATGTGTGTATTCTGAGACGTTTTCTGCTTAAGGAAATTGTAAGTAATGGTTGTCAAGTCCAACTAGTCTGGCCTCATCAATAAGGCATTTCTGTCCACAGAACTGACACTCACGTTGTTGTGTGTGAAAATCTCAGGAGATCAGCAGTTTGTGAAATAATTAAACCACCCCTTCTGGCACTGTCAGTCACGCCATAGTGAAAGTCACTGAGATCATATCAATTTTCCTCACCCCTCTGGAACATGAACTGAAGTTCAGACTGACATTATCATGCAACCAATTAATTACTGAACTTGTATCATTTCTATATGGAAACCATATCTTTTTTTAAATTAATTTATTGATTGCAGGTTAACTCTTTTTTCTTTTTCAGAATTTGTTTTTCTTTCATCTCACTTATACTCACAGTATTCAAACAATTTCTGTAACTTATTAACTTCATTAATTGTTGTAACCTGCGGTCGGGTTTGGTCAGTAAGGCAACCCCAAGATTAAGTTCTAGCAGTGCAGAGTGGGGGAAATAACTTAGAAATCAGTGATAAAATAATTTATATAAAGTAGATTTTTCTTTGTCTAAAGGCTGTAATAATCTGACTGCTGCTGCTACTCAAGTATGCACTCCTTTTTGTGGATTTAACCAACTGAACTCAACAAACTATAAACAGTTTCATTAGCCATGTGTTTTATTTCCAACCTCAAGATACCATGAAGCTTTTATAAAAGGTAGGAAGGTAAATGGATCCAACTAGTAACATCGCCATCCAAGGGCGTAGATTTGGTTTTGGCATTGGTGGGGACTGATGATTCAACCACCGAACCCTGCCCTGTTTCTTTCTTTTTTTTTTTCCTTTTTGTCTTTGCTTCTTGATTAAAAAAAGGAGAAATATACTTGCCTACATATGCTATTCTATATGCTTTTAAACCATTTAATATTACAATCCATAGTTTTATATGTGAAATATATAATGTTCAATTACTATTAAACAAATGACTAAGTATTTTAGACTTTAGTTTACTTCAGCCATATTCCATATAAATCAGGTATCATACAAAAATAAAAATAGCTTCAAATACAGTCATGACAATAAAAGAATATGACTTTCAGGACTTAACAACATTACTTCAGTTATAGTACACCAACATGTCTTATACATTAGCACTAAGGGAACCTGGTGGACATTGTACAGCCTCTGTAAACTAATATCCTGACTTGCTCGAGGCTCCGTTTTCTCTGACAGTTTCAATCAAAATTAGAAATGCTACTGTGGGAGACTGAGATAACTAATAGTGCTGCCTGTTGTGCAGTTAGTTTCCAAAACACGTTATTCATGGTTGCATACAATTTTAGACTGATGTGGGCCAAAGCCTAGCATAGCCTGTAACGTTATTGTGACGGACACATTTTATGAGTGAACTTGACTTTAAGTGACTTACAGTTTTTTTTTGAAAAATACTTTCTTATATCCAGGTTCTTCCTTTTTGCTGCCATCCTCCTCTCCTCCTTGCAGGTCCGCGCAGCGCAGGCTTGCTGCTAAAACTAAACAGAGCTCCCTGAAAGGCACAGCCAATCACATTGGCCATATTTGTCACATGGGGTAGGACTCCAGTAGAGAACGTAATTTAACTCTTTCTGCACCGCTGGGTGAATGAGACGTTGACGTTTTTTTCTTTCTATCGGGTTTGTTTTTCTTTACTTGAAGAGATGAAATTATTGGTGGGGACAATTCAATAACCGCTGGATATTGGTGGGGACATGTCCCTTCCGTCCATGCCAAATCTACGCCCTTGTCGCCATCCTTAAATATAAATTGATGTCTGCTACCCATAATGTAACTTAAGATTGGCCATGAGCACCACAGAATATGTTAACAGTTTTGATTCTGGGCCTGTTTTCCAGCATTTTGTAGTTTTTTGGGCTTTCTGTTATTGTATTATTCTTTTGAATTCTCAGTTTCTTGCAGGTCTTGCAGTCTGTTGTTTTGGACATTTTAGAGCTATTTCCCGGTTGGCTTCATTATGTTTACATTCTCTGGCCTTTTGTAGTATTAGCTATTTGGGTTCTGTGTATATGTTCTCTTTATCTTGTTGTCAAGTGGCTGTCTCTGATATTTAGTTACCTCCGGTTTTATTTTGATGGTCTTGTTTCTTGGATGTGTTGTGTTCAGTTTTGCGTTCCCTTGTCTCATTAGTTAGATTATGTTCACCTGTGTTTTTTTTCCCTAGTGGGTCCTCACTCCCTAATTACCTTGTGTGTGTATTTACAGTAAGTTCTCAGTTTTCCCCAGTTCTTTGTGTTGCACTGCTTTATTTCCCTGTCTGCTTCTGTTGTGCTGTTCTCTTTGGATTGCAGACTTTTCTTCACCTTCACGGACAACTTGAATCAGCTTTACATTTTTCAGTTTGTCTGCATTCTGGGTCTGCGCTGTCTATACCCACACTCCGTCTTGACAGCATCACTGTAAATTTCATCACCTTACCCCAAACTAATCAGTTTAGCATCCACTGAACTGTCTAGTACAGTATTTTCACGCAGCCTTTGAATAACACAAAATTACTATACTTCAGTTTGTTTTGCAAGACATTTCACAAAAACATAAATCAGCAGCACATGTACAGATCCCATATCTAATTTAAAAATGCTATGAATTGGGGAATAAGAGTCTTACAAGAGTAAGATTCAAATTTCTAGTTTATAAAATTTCAAGTGCTTTCCTATTCCACTCTGGTCCTCTTTGCATCTTTTCTTCCATCTCTGAGTGCCAAACATGAACATGTTTTCCTTTTTTGCCTCTCCCTGGGAAATGCAAACAGTTTGTGACAAACTGCAGGAACTGTTTTGTTTACTGATATATATTGAGCTGTTTGAAAAGTTGCATTTGAAATCACCTGTCACTTCAAGTTATTCAGTTTATGCTAGCCTCACTTCTATAGTGCTAACTTAATGATGACGTACTGCGCCCACAACTTTATTTGTATGTCTACCATGAACTCATCACTCTCATGCACATCACAGGTATGGGAGATGTGTTGTGTTAAAGTGAGTGTGGAATAATACTATTTTCCCATTACAGAGCAAGTACCTCAAGAACCAAGGACTTCCAGACTACAGTAAATATTTACATGGGAGTTTTTTAATATTTACTTTACTGTTTCACTTGAACGCTTGTGGCAGTGGGTGTTTGCATAGATTTCAGTTATAAATCACTATATAGCTGCTCATCTCATCATCTGTAAAGGCGGGATTCCACATATATTTCTAAAGCAGTTCTACAAGAGAGTTGTGTTTGGGTGCAACAAACTTCACTGTCTAAGCTTACCATGTTCCCAGACCCTTGAATATTCCATAAAACGTTGGTGTCTCAAAACAGTTGCTACCACTGTCAACTGAAATTGTTCTTCAACCAACACTTTGTCTTTATGGCCACATTGCTAAAAGCAACCTGTCAGCAGCACATCAGGAGCAGCTGCAGTGTTCCCTCAGTGTCTACATTGGTTCCAATCACTTATGTGATTGTTGTGCACTCAAAAGCATGAAAGTGTTTGTTACACTGCACAAACCTAACACGCAAAATCGATCTGGGAGGATTTAGGAGCCTTTTCTGGCACAGTCCGTAGAGACCTAGGTCTGTCTTGTTATAAGACTGAGTATAAAGTTAAACCTGACTCATATTTGTCATTATTATATTAAACTTAATTTCTTCACTTGTTTAAATTATCTTCCCTACCTCGTTGACTCGTTAGTTTCTTTGTTGGTATATGTGTATATAAAGTTAAGGAAAAGAAAATACAGCATACCAGAAGAAGATGACGTTGTGACACTTAAGCTGCGTCCACACAGGAAATGATTCACAGTGGTGCAGCAAACGAATACTACCAATAAAAATGCAGTAGAATGGTGATTAATATATAACAGGGTAGTAAATACATTAGAGGATTGCCTAGGCAACCAGAGGCTGGAATCGTTACAGACCAATTGTCAGCTTCAAATGTGATGCCCGACAAGCAAATCACTTCCTGTTTGGAAGCAGCTTTATGCATGGTAAGTACTGAGAGTGCTGTGCAAAGGTTTCAGATATGCAACCCCCCACAGATCTTTGTTCTTGTCTAATTTCAGTCTTTTTAATATGGTAATATTTCACAGAAAAAGGAAAATTATTTTCAAAAAAGAAAGCTGAACATTTGGTGGGGTGTAAGCATTTTTGATGCCATGGCCGCTCAAGTCTATGTGTTTGTGCTTGTAACAGAAATTTTAGAGTGAATTCATATTTTGGCAGTGTGCCACTTGTAGCCTTGCATCTGTTATCATGCTAGCAAAATTAAAATATAAAGCTAGGTACACGCTGTGCAGATTTTATTAATCTTGTGTCCTGTGTTAACTCACATTACATTCCTGCAAAGCCAGAAATGGTCCCTTCACACAATATGGATTGTCATGTGCAATTCATGGTAGTGCTTTACTCCCTGCAGTTCCAAAGCTGAAATTGTGCTCCTGCTTTTAAAGGTTAATTTAAATTGGGATTATCTGTGGGGCATTACTGACATTTGTGCCGTATCTTTTTTTTATCTTTTAATTGATTTTGTTGACAATATGCCTCCAATTACATGTATCAGCTCCGACAGTGAGAATTTTGGCTGGTAAGAGAGTCTTGTATTAAACGAAAATGTAAATATCAAAAAAACAAATTATGCATTTAGAGATTTATTTTGATTTCCAAGACATCGCATAAATGTACCAAGCTGTGATGCCCAAACATAGATGAATTCTGGACCATTTGTTGAAGCCATCAAATATAGATTTGATAAATGAAACAGAAAAAGACACAAATCCTCACTTGAGAGGCTGGAATTTCCAGTGGTTTGCACCTTTGCTTGTCAAGTGCCATTGAGGAAAAAAATATACAAAATTAATGACAAGCTTTATTTTAAAAGACGGATAAATTTAGTGCATAAGCTCAAAAGCTAAAGTACAGTATTAAAAAATGGATTTCTGATTACCAAATAAGGTAAAAAAAAATTTTTTTTAAAAAAAAGCCACAAGTGGAAAATATGAAGTGGAAACGAGCACTGAGCTGTGTGCTAAAAAGTCAGATTAATGCATTAGCTTAAAGTTTTCTGAGTCATAAAAGTGTCCCTCTTATCCTGGATAAATTGGTCATTTACACTGAACACATAACCTGATCAGGAGCTGGTTATGTTCACAATTTCAATTTAAAATTCGCCGAAAACACCACATTTTCACCGATTCTGTTATTTGGAGCATGTTTTAAGAGCAAAATAGATTCTCAGCTGGGAAGTATGTTTTACAGGTGCATGATGTTAAGGTGTAACTCATCAGCATCCAAATGAAGCCCAGATAGAACATTATAGCCGCACAAACTGTGTGTTACATTGTTTCTGGAATAAGCATATATTTGTTTGGTGGTGCAGAAAATGCATAATTTTATTATATTTTTTTTACTCAGTTGTAGCTAAGTCTCTTTTCCACTGCTGGAATTGCAGCTACTAGACCACGGAAAACACACTAATACACATTTAATCAATATCATTTCTTTTTTTATCTAACTGCAAACTGAAGCAATTTTATGTCTCCATTATTAGGCTATGGAACAGTTACCTTTAATGTTTAAATGCATTTACAGTTTCAGACCTCTAATGTGCAGCTATCATATTAGAAACAAACAGCAGCACCAAAACCAAACTCAGCCTTTAACTCTCGCCCGACCAGCATATTTAACATGTATGGACTACTGACTGGGGTCCCTGAGGACATCAAGAATAATTTACTGTGAGAATCAATAGTAGGAGCAAAATATTAATGCCAGAATGTATTACTGCCATCGCTGATGCCCTGTGCTTAATGACACACAGTGTTACTTTTAAAATGTATTCCACTACAGATTACAGAATACATGCCCTAAAATGTATTTTGTAACGTATTCCATTACGTTACTCAATGAGAGTAACGTATTCTGAATACTTTGGATTACTTAATATATTATCAAGCTTTTTACAACTACATGAATGTACTATTGCTGTGTGATGTATTACTATTACTGAAGGATACTCGCCATACCAGTACCAACTTGATTATACAGTTACCCCTATTTTGTATTTTAAATACATAATGCCGGTTCATGTATTCTGTTACTCCCCAACACTGGTGACACATACTCCTCAAAAATTGCACTTTATAATCAGAGTATAGTATCAAGTCAGTAAAACTTCTGGGATATTGATCTAGTCAGTTAAATAGAGAGTGTTGTTAATCAATTTCAGCTTCTTTGATGCTAATGAAATTAACAACAGGTGCACTACAATAAGACAACCTCCCAAAACAGGAATGGGGAGGTAGGTGGAGGCCACAGACATGTTTCCCTTCTTATATTTTCTGACCTTTTTTCCACCAGTTTTGCATTTGGTTAGGATCTGTGTCCCTGCTGATAGCATGAGGTGATACCTGGACTCTACTGAGGTCACACAGTTAGTACAACTCCTCCAGGATGGCACATGGATGTGTGCCATTACCAAAAGGTTTGCAGTTTTTCAGCACAGTCTAAAGAGCAGGGAGGAGATTCCAGGAGGCAGGCAGTTACTTTAGTAGAGCTAGACAGGGCTATAGAAGGTCCTTAATCAATAAGCAGGACTGGTATCTGCTGTTTTGTGTAAGGAGGAACAGGATGAGCCCTGCCAGAGCTACAAAATGGACTCCAGCAGGCCACTGCTGTGAATGTCTCATCCCAAACAATCAATTTGGTTGGTTTCCTATAGTGGGCACTTTGCTCACTGCCTGGCACTGCAGAGCCTGGATAGCAGAACTGGCAGGTCCATCGCTGATGCCCTGTGCTTTTCACAGATGAGAGCAGGTTAAGCCTGAGCATATGTATGATTGTGTGGACTTATTAAATACCTCGAGGTGACTGTTTTGATTTGATGCTATATAAATAAAACTAAATATGTAACAGGTGTTAAAGGGCCCAGAGAAGCTGTGGAGAACATTATGCTGCCTTTAACATCGTTCAGCATGACTGGTTTGGTGGTGGGTCAGTGATGGTGTTGGGAGGTATATCCATGGAGGGATACACAAACATCTACAGGGTAGAAAGGGCACCCTAAGTGGCATTAAGTATCGGGATGAAATCTTTGGACCTCAAGACACCATCTGTAGTCTCATTACGAGCACATGGGGCCATACAAACTACTGGGTACCATTTTAAGTTGCTGCAATGAGATTTTGGTCAAATGGACTGCGGCGTAATGTTTTCATTTTGATTTTCAGGATGTCTTTGAATTAAGTCCTTTGTAGGTTGATTATTTTAATTTCCATCCAACGATCTGGCGTCATTTCATTCTTAATGTATTATCCAGTCTAAATATTAAACATATCCACCATGATTTTTTTTTTTTTCGAGTGAGATCTGATGTTGTTTTTTTCTCCTTTTTTTGTTTGAGCAGTATTTTTAATGAATGTCATTTTATATAGTAATAATAGTAAACTCAATATTATTATTGCAAAGTTGCAATTAAAAACACATTTACCATTTGCCTCCATTACATGCCTAAAACACCTCACCTTGGAGGTACCCGGGAGGTCAGAGGCTGGCACCACCTCAGCCAGCTCATATCGAGTGAAGGCAGAAGACTTTACTCCCAAATGTCTAAACTCCTCATCCTGTTTCTAAGGCTGAGACCGGGCACCCTTCAGAGAGAGCTCATTTCTGCTGCTTGCATTGGCAATATTGTTCCTTTGGTAACTAGCCACAGCTTGTGACCATAAATGGGGGACAGCATCTGTAGATTCAGCATCTACACCAGTCTGTTCATCAATCATCTGCTGCACTTTCCCTTCACTTTTGAACAAAACTCCAAGAGCAGCAACTCATCGCTGACTTGGAGTGAGCACACCACCTTTGTTCAACTGAGAGCCACGGCCTCAGACTTGGAGGTGCTAAATCTCATCCCAGCTACTTCATACTCAGCTTCAAATCACGCCGGTGCGACTTGGAGGTCATGGCTCGATGAAGTCAACAGAACCACATCATCTGCAAAAAGAAGAGACAAGACCACCAAACCCTTCACCCTCCTCACTTTGGCTGTGCCTGTCCATAAATACTGTGATAAAAATTGGTCTGCTCTGTCTGCCCAGTCTGATTTATTGCAACATGAACCAAGCTCTCCGTGTGGTTGTACAGAGACCAGAAACAACCAAAAACAGCTAAAGCTAATCAGACACAAGAGGCAGTTTGTAGCACACAATTTACCTCATGCTGTGCTGGCATGCAACTGCAGGAGGAAACTGTTACTGATACTTTCCTGTTGTAATTCAGGAACAAAGGTAACACCTTTTCCCAGCAGATCTTCCAGCTGAGAGTTTGACACATCAGCAGGTGATGTTTTCCTCACTCCTAGGAGGGTCATCACTGCTCAGGTTGTGGCTTGTAATGTAGCAGCATCAGCTGTCCTTTTCATATGAGGCATGACCAGAGCACACCCCAGCACTCTTAGGTACGGTAGGTCTGGCCATGTTGCCCACATTCTGCTAACTTGGAAGTTCTGCATTCAGATGATTAAGACATCCATGATGTCTAAGTCTTTCTTATTTAAAATCACTCTTAAATTTATGACTCGGGGCAAACATTAAGCAAATCAGTAGTTCAATTTATTAAAACTGTTTAGGCAGAAATGGTGCATTTAACTGAACACTAATCAAAGCAGAAAAGTAATGATATAACATCATTAAGAACAAATTGATTGACGTCATAAAAAATGGAATGTTTAAAAAGAACCTGTAGGATATATCAAAAATATGTCTGCACGGACCCCACTCGGTGGGATGAGTGTTAAACAATTAATTGGAATTAAAATGTTTATTTTATGCATAATCCTGAGATTAAAGATTTTCTGCAGCATTTATTTCATCTTATTTTCAGCAGTGCTACATTTTAGTTTTATTTCTTATGTCCTTTATACATTTTTAATCACCATTTTATCATGATCATCTGATAAAGTTTCTGATTGTTATCAGATGATGACGAAGTGGCCCTGACAGGTGGTGAGGAGGAGTCATGTAACCCATGAAACGTCTCTTTTTATTTGATGACACACAGAGCCTAACAGAGCAAGTTAATAACCACTGTCATGATATACATCATCTCCAACTGAGGTTTTAGGTTTGGTCAAAACAGATAATGCAAAGAGAACCTGGCTGTGTTGAACTTCCTTCATAGTATTTCCCTCTGTACTACAATTTACGATTTGAACTTAGCCAGGTAACTTTAGGGTTAAGTCTTGGTTTTCTGCACTATGAAGGTGGTTTCCATTTTTACTGAGGTATATCATCATGGTAACTTGGGTTCACTTGCTGTGAACCTACAGTAACCTTCAGATGAAATCCCCTCCTAACTGATTCATCAATTCGTCACCATTCCTCGAAGATCCCTAAATATCCATGGGCAAGACAGTAGGAGGCCTTAATGTTTGTTAATAGAGTCTAAGCTCTTTTTTGTTGTTCCTCTATTAATGTTAATACATGATCCTAAAGCAGGAAACCTATTTGTACCTGCTGATCTCATATGAACATTGCTCGTAGGCTAAGCCTACATTTGGTTTTATACTTGTTCTTTACTTGGTTTCAGACCAGTGAAAACCAAAAGGGCCAAAAGAATATAAATAAATAAATCAAACTGTCTTTTAAACATAATTTTATTTAAATGCTGGATTATAATCCATCATGAGACTATGACATAAGCAATGTCTTTTTATGAGAATTTCTGTTGCTGTAAATGTTCAACATATTTTTAATTGTGTCTCTGAGTTTATTTAATGAAGTTTTTTTCAGCATCACAAAAACATTCAAATGATCAGCATGCTTCATTTTTAATATTTACTTATCTATTTTCTTGAACTTTGTTCTTGTGGAGATCATGGGCCTCATTTTCCAGGGTTGTTGTTTTTTTTTTTCTGACATGGGCAGTTTGTGGAGTTGATAAAGACTTACTGCTCTGTCTAGTGGGACACTAGAGTGCAGAATAGGGCAGAGGTTCTTCCCTGCTTGCCCCGTATCTCTCTTTCCTCCCCCTACTTAGATCAATAACAACCTCCTTAGCCATAGGTGCTCTCCAGGGAGACAGACCTGGAGACTTCCCTTGTCAGCTCGTTGTCTGCTGACTCTGACAGAGCCAAGCATTCGAGCTTGACCAATGCGCACAGCCTAAAGCCCTGTTAGGAAATGGAACTTACAGAATGCAGGTATTTTGTCTAAATGTTGACGTGATAGCACATCTTATGTCTAAAACTTCATTACACAGAAACAAAAGAGAAGCTTGAAAACAGCATACAGTATCCCTAACACTGCAAAAGCTGTGCTCTATATGTATAAATATATATAAGGTTTTCCTTTAAGACTGATACTGCAAATCATCCAGTGCTTACTGTACATCTTGGAAATAATTCACTGTCCTTGTCTTTACTGATTCAAGGTTTAAAAATAAATCTGTTAATTTAAATTAATTTCTCATTTACACATTTCATGTATGTTTTTTTCCTGCATGAACTGGCACAGTGTCCTTTTTAATTAATGCTGTGATATTTAGCTGTGTGTGTGTGACAACAAACATGACCTTAATCTAACATTGCGTCTACTAATCTGACTTGACCTGTCTCTGCAGGCTGGAACTAAAGACGTAGTGCATGCTGTGAATTCTTTTTACCGTTGCTGTTATTATTTCTGACATGTCAGCATACTTCATATAGCCTTCCATAGATGTGATTCATGTCTCACATGCTTTAATCTTGACAGTTGCATGTAAACGCCTAGTTCATCAGTTAATAAGTAACATTACGGTTTCTTGACAGTTATAGGTCTACGCATAACAAATAGACAAATACATACACGGATGATGCATCTGACATGGGATTGGGATATGATACCCTTAGCAATTAGCAATTAGTTCTGGGAACTACATAATAAACCCAGGAATCTGAAGAATTAAAATCCATATGAGTATAAGGTGCAAAATCTTATGGAAATCCATCTAGGTTATTATACTCAAAATTACATGTGATTCTCATGTTAGCAAAGGGTTATAGCAAAGGGTTATAGTGGGAGGAATGGTTTCCCTCACTGATGACTGTCACTCTGCAAATCTGGAAGACTTGTGCTTTTCAGGCACCCAGACTAGTTTTCTTTGGTTTGATTGTGTCGCAGTTATTCTTTGTTTAAGCCACACATCCATCTGTTCCATTTGGTTTCACTTAGTTTTAATAAATGTAAAATGTAACAATTTAACATTGCTCCCCTGAATGAGCCACGGATAACAGGTAATAGGTAACTGAGAAACCTGATTTGAGCATTAAAAAATGGTTCTGTTAGGAGAATTAAGGGTAAATCTTAAATTTGGTTTCCCTAGAAGTTTATACTTTCATTCACTTAGTGTTGAATTGATCCGGAGTGCTTGGTTGAGTTTTCTGGAACAATTTCAACAAGGAATTTAATAATACAGTAAGAAGCTGGTAGATTCAGCAACCTCTGGCTCTACAACATAATAAAGAAAACTCAAAGCACTACAACAGTTACTACAGATGTGATGGAAGTAGCCTCTGTGCACATGTCAATAAGGGTTATATTGAACATGAACAGCTTCAAATCACATCTCACTACCTGCAGAAATACCAAGAGGAGAGAAAAAGAAAGGAGCGTGATTAAAAGGGGATGGGGTAAATGAAGAGGGCAAGCAGATATTTGAATTTCACTACCTGCAATAAACTGTTTTTTATGTATTTCATCATTTTAGAAATTGCATTAGCATACTATCTAGAGGTGTATGAATAAAACAGGGAGCATATGCATCTAACAGTTGCATGCAATACATCAAACACGAAAAAAATGATGCTCCTAATGCACTTTTAAAGTAAAGAAACTAGTCTTACTTCCCACACACTTCCCCTCTTACTCAAAAAGATGATGATGTATACATCTGTTGTCATGCTGATTCAATACACAGAAAAAACATTACCCACAACAAGTGCTGTGTTATTTGCATAATTGATGTATATTCTAACGTTGTTCTCTCATAACCATAGCATATTCTCAGAAAAGTGCACAAATAAAACATAAAGTTGTTGCAGGTGTTTTCTATTTGCTTTTAAGATGTCCAAACTTGTACTGTTCAAGGACCGATGTTCAAGATGAAATGCCTCGTCAAAGAATGTCGGGCCCAAATATGATTTTAAAGCTTCTGGAAGATGGTTTATGAGTCATTTTAGTAGTTAGAATATATTATAGGATATTAGTAGGGCAACACAAGGTCATACAGTAGTGTGTTTCTATGTATTCTCAGTAGATCTCATAAAAGGCACACAGTGCAAGCAGGCCATGGAGGTTGCCGGCGAGATAACCGCGGGTCAGCTTTCAAAGCATCCCACACAATCACTGTACATGCTTGCGCTGCACTCTGGAGAGGATAATCCTGGGGGTAATGAGGAGGAGCATATGTCTCCCTCTTTCTGACACGAATTCTCAAGCATTTAAAGGACAGTAAGCGGTCAGACCTCTATACATTTGATTTAGAACTGTATGTTTTTTTATTCTACCAAAAGAAGCTGTGTAGTTACAAACTGCATGCTGCTTTGCATTTCCAGGGGCATTTACATGCATTTAATTACTAGCATAGGAAATGCTTGATTTTCTTTTATTGAAACCTTATCTGTGTTGAACTTGTTACATTGCAAGTTTTGATGATGCACTGCTTTGTGAGTTTCACAGTTCTCTGGATCTGTTCTCCTGTTTATTTGCTCTTTTTGGCTACAACTCTTTAACTTAAAATTATGTGTCCAAAAAATGTTTTCTCTGATGTGAAATTATCACTTTTTCATTTAGTTGTTGTCGAGACATAAGCAAGTTTATTTGAATTACTGAACTTTTTTTAGGGGAAGAATTTTTCATCTTATCCTAAAAAATTAAGAAATAAATAACTGGCAAAAAAAATACTGAAACTTTTTCATTTGTTTGCTTTTCATAGAATTATCTGCTTTTCAAAGCTGCACATCTACAAATTATTATGTAATTTTAGACCTCCCTCCAAGAATTTCTTTTTTATTCCAATAAGCTTCCTGGGTAACTCAAAAAGTCTGAGAAACAATATTTAAGCACCATTTAACTGCCTGCAATTTAACAAAAAAATAAAATAAAAAATAGAATACAATTTTCTAGCACTTCACACTTTAGTTGTAAGAGTTTTATCACTACTTCACACGTCTAATTTGTAGTTTGAGGCTGTAAAATGAGGATAGGAAGTAGAGGCGGGCAGATCGATCCAACTATTGATAGGAGCGATACCAATTTATTGGTATCAAATCAATAATGATAAGATTAGTGTGTTAGTTTGTTTCCCTCCATTAAGTTCAGTGCATTGCTCTCATTTCATCACACAACTCGTCCCCCCATGCTCTGCTGTGTCATGTCAGCAGAAGGAAAATCAAGAGCATTGTGTGGAAAAAGTTTATAGCTGTAAATTAAAAAACTGAACTGGAACTTCTATATATGGTGCAACAGCACCAATTTATATAAACGCATGAAAACATGTTGTTGTTTTTTTTCTTGGAACAAGGAAGAAAAGAAACAGAGGAGAAACAAAATCTCAGACAGACCCCCAGCAGAAACAGGGGCCGCTGTTATTGTCCTTTCAGAAAGGCAACAAATATCCAGATATCGCAACTATTGAAAATGTTTCATTCACAACTCAGGTTGAATTTTCTATCTGACTGATAGAGTGAAGTAGTGAAAAGTTTTATATCCAACAGTGATAAAATAAAAGTTAAAGTAATCTGAAAAAATAAGAATAGAACTATGCAGAATAGAATTCGTGCTAATGGTAGCGAAACTATCATTAACAGACTGTAAATCTATTGGTTGTCATAGTTGTTACCTCAACAGGCTCGTTAGTTAAAGACTATGTTCAGACATTCAAACAATATATTCAACCCACTGAATTATGTTAAGTGAATTATTTTAGTTTCAATGAAAAAGTACAATTCAAATGTGAAGTATGAAAATGCCTGGATATAATAATCCTTTTGTGTTAACTGTCAAGCCAAGTTATTTTTTATTTATATAGCACATTTAAAACAACAGAAGCTGATCCAAAGTGCTCTTCAGGTAAGTGCATTTCAATTCCAGGTTTTCAAAAACCACAGTTCCAAAATACTTGAAAACCTGTCAAAGATGTTTTGTTGTTTTAACAAATTAACGATGGAAAGCAAAAATCAAAGTAATTTAGTTCTCTCCATTCTGATGTAGCATTTGTATGATCTCTAATTTTATAAATCATGCTGCCGTTTCAATTCTGCTCTCTGACCAGTTTTGTCAAAAAGAATGTCTTTATGTCTCAAGTTATATCTTTTTGCAGAGTGAATGACTAAAAGAAGACTCCCTCTGAGCACTCTGATTGAACTATATGTTTCAGTCATGCTAAGCACTGTAGCAGGGCACCTTGTCCAGTCTTACTTGCCAGAAGGCTCTGCAGCTGTAGATAATTCATCAGAAAGTCCAAACCCCCACGACAGCCAGCAGAGCTCTGCTTATTCTCATGTTGTGGCTCAATGCCAGAGATGAAACACTTAAAGCTACCATGCTGTGTCTTCTTAGAAAAAAAAAGTAAAGCTAATTACAGTGAAATACTTCTAAGTGACAAGTTTATTAGCATGACAGTTTGTCAGAGGAGCGCCCTGACTTAATTCAGCAGTAAGTGAAGGACAGTAGAGCAACTCCAATTGGATTTAGCAAAATCCAGACCAATGCTGTCAGCATATTATGCAGATAATGATGAGGATGTGTCCGTGCTTATAGCATCACTGCTTCATGAATCCACATGGCAAATATTATTCATCCCTTCTGGTTAGCTTCAGAGGAGAGACCATGTCATGATACGAGAGCCACTCGAGTCTCATGTCCTTGTGTGCCGTGACCATTAAAACACAATGAGCAGACAATTTCTTGGCATTGAGTTTGTTTCACAATGCATCTGCGATGCAATGAATTTGCACACAGTTTTAAGAGATATCTGCACTTTTAGTTGGTAGAGAGGCATATCATAATAGTTTTTAATAAATAAACTCAGCCTTCTATCACAATTAATATTTTAAAAAATAATGTCGGCATTTTTTTATGATTTTGTTGGGACTGTCAACGATAAAAGGGTTCGGTCTAGTATTTTCATTCACATATGGTTTTGCCAGGTTAGCCATCATATACTGTTTTTGTAGTAAAAAGTAAGAGCACACCTGCTACTTCATAAGGTTTTTAAAATTAGGTAAATACAACTTCAGCTCAACTATGAAAATTACGTTAGATGTGTCATAATAAGTACATCCTTGCTGCATCCATGGGAATTAAGAGGGTAAGTAGCAGGCAGGTACTCCTAAGCAGATGTACGAGATTCACTGATCATCAGCAAGCGTGAGCAATTTAGAAATCAGACATTTTGTCAGATTGCTGGTCTGGAGCATTCAGATTTGCATTAACACAGTGCCAAAGAGGAAAGGTATCAGCAATGACCTCAGAAGCAGTTGTTGCTGCCCATCAGTCTTGGATAAAGCCATTTCTAAACTATTTACAGTTGCCACTGGACATTCCTGCAAATTGACCCCAAGGTTGGACCATACAACGCTCAGAAACTGCAAAAACCCAAGAGCATCATCAGCATCTACAGGCCACAGTTAGCAAATGAAATGTTAAATTTAATTACATGTGAGGTTTAGGCTGAAGAGCGAGGTTTACAAGGAGAAAGACTTTTTTTTATTGGAAAAACACAATAAACCATGGCAGCTTAGGATTGCAAAATTGCATCTGAACAAACCACAAGACGTCAGGAACAATGCCCTTTGAACAGACAAGACAAAGTGGAGAGTGTTTGGCCTCAATGCACAGCACCACATTTGGAGAAAACCAAATACAGCATATTGGCACAAAACCCTCATACCTCATACTGTCAAGTACAGTGGTGGTGGGGCAATGATTTGGGTTTGTTATTCAACCCACAGGACCTGAGCATCTTGCAGTCACCGAGTCAGCTATGATATGTTCTGTATACCAAAAACTTCAAGTCTGTCGGATGACTAGAGCCCAAGCACAGCAGCAAATTTCCAGCAGAATGAATGAAAAAGAAAAGAATCAAGTCTTCCAGACCTCAACTAGCTGAAATGCTGTGGTGTGACCTTCAGACAGCTGTGCATAAATGAATGCCCACAAATCTCAACAACCCAAAGCAACGTTTTAAAGAAGAGTGGGCCAAGATTCCTCCACAACAACGTGACAGACTGATGAACTCATGAAGAAAATTAAGGTGATGGTTCTACAAGCTACTGAATCATGAGATGCACTTCACCCAAACCGGTCATGGCAGATGGCCGCCCCTCCCTGAGCCTGGTTCTGCTGGAGGTTTCTTCCTGTTAAAAGGGAGTTTTTCCTTCCCACTGTCGCCAAAGTCCTTACTCATAGGGAATCATAGGATTGCTGGGTTTGTCTCTATATATTTTATTGTAGAGTCTTAATGCAACTGTTGTTGTGATTTGGCTCTGACTGTATAAATAAAATTGAATTGAATTACTTGTTAATTGAATTTTGTTAATTTTTGTTAAATAGTTAAAGAAGCGGTGTAATACACTGTGCATTGTTTTTCATCTGAGGAGTCATCTATATAAATTTAAGACCTGGTTTATTATGTCCTGATATGTAAAACCTTCAAGTCGACAGAGGGGGTACTTTCTTTACGACTTCAAATGTAACCACATTTGAAATGTTAAAAATCTGTTTCCATACTCAAGGTCAGCATATTACAACTGAAACATCCCCATTTTAAGATTTTAAGACTGGTTCAATTCACCCACTTATCTTCACTTTCCATCCTTACTAATGACAACTTTCCATCTTCCATGGTCAGATTCACTCTCATTATATTCTGTATTGGGATTTACTGCCTTTTCCTTAAATACATTGACTGGATCAGCTGTTGAAGGTAAGAGTCTTCATTTCTCCAGATTTATTGAGTAATTTAATTAATGAAAGAGAGGAGAAGAGGTTTGGATGGATTTTTAAACTCTGACTCTGGTGTAACATGAGCTATGGAAAACAGGTTTAGAATAAATATATATATATAAATATAAAGGTGGCATACTGGTGTAATTAATTTTTAATGATTGTAGATTAATCACTTGCGTGCAGAGTTCACTATGTTAACAAGGAACATTTTCCAAATGAACCCTCCACTTTCTGTGGTTCTGTTAAGACCATTAAACTGCTCTTAAGGAAAGATGCAGAAAATAAATAGGATAACTGTAGTGTTGTCTGGTCTATCTCTAGACACGCAGACTCTTTCACTGAAAATACATAGGAAAATAAAGTGTGGTATTTTACCATCTCAGAGAAACCTAACCTATTCCTGAGCCCTAGATGCTGCAGTAAAGAAGGACCTGGTATGGTCTCTTCCAGCACTTTCACAGCTCAGCATGAATCCACTCTGCTAAAAGGCTCATAATAAACGTCCAACACTTTCAAAAGCTTCTCCAAGCGGGGTGAAAGGAATAGCCACCTAGTGAAAACTGGCCACTGTGCAAAACCAGAAAAGTACATTGTAGGTCTATTCATTGAAAGCAGCCAGTCTTTCAGCCAGTATAATGGGATTTACTGCAAGAGTTAAATTCATAGAATAGTAAATCTAAGACCCAGAAACTAAAGTATGAATACACCTTCGAGAAGGTGAAGACATTTTTTTCAAAGTTTACCTGTCTGCATTTGCTCCTTTCTTGGCACCTTTTTTAAAAAAGATTTGAAAATAACTTCTTTATTCATGTTTGTGTGTTATGTGCAATTAAACTGAATGTTGGTGAATTTATGTTGGATGATAATTTTAGTGAGTCATGCGATCAGATTACATTCAGGAAGCTTGAAAAACACAGTTGATAATTTGAGTGCTCCTAGTAGAAATGATGCAGACTTTTTTTTAGGTAACCTTGGTAACCTGTATTCTCTGTATTATTGTAGCGTCTTAGCATTATATTTTTGTGGTTTTATATAAATGAAACTGAATTGAACTGAACTGAATTACTAAATTCCACTAGGGAAGTACATGAAGAAGAAAATGTATATGACAAGGAAACTAAAAATAAAACTGGAAATATCTATAATTAACAGAACTTCGAAGTCTACAAACTCAAAGCACTACATCATGTTTTATGTACTGACGCCAAATGCAGTGTATAGACCTTCGTGAGCTGGAACGTCCTACAACTTCTTACTGACTTGTGAATAACAAAGTAAGTCTGCCCTAAAGCATGCTGCTGTCCTTTTAGACCACATTAGGGGCCAGTAATTAAAAAAAAATTACCTTTATGTTGTATTCAATAAAAATAGTGTCTGAAACCATAAACCCTTCAGATCATGTTAGCTGTAGGCCTGTCCACTTATTTTATGCAATAGAGTAATTGAAGTGTTCCTGGTGATTAGAAAGAATTCATTTTCAGGTCACAAACACACTGGTGTCACTTTGCAGACCAAAGCAACATTCATCTTTTATGTACGTATCCAGCTTAACAGCCAAGAATGTGTTTGTGTTTGTTTTTGTTTTTTTTAACATGTCGAGTTGATGTTATCAGTTTGTGTCCGGCCCCTAAATATCCTTCTCTTGATCTCTCTTGGACCTTTGGTGACAGTAGGACAAACTATTAATTAATTTTTCAAAAGGAAAGATAATTCAGCCCCTCCTTTGCCACTGCAGTGCCAGATTTCTAATGAGGACAGTGCTGCTTAGCAAGAAGTCTCATGCTTAAAAATTGCAAAGACCTGCTATTGCGCATTTTAGGTGGCCAAAAATAAAAAGTAACGACTGGTTTTGTATGTAGCCATCACTTTAGGGAAGGAAAAGGTGTGACCATGTAAACCATCTTTGTTTAAAGGTAAAATGCATCCCTTGCTTGTCCTTGCCGACCTCCATGAATTTCAGCTGGTCTATCATCCAATTAAATTAAAAAAAGTAAAATGTCACACTTCATGTGGGGCTTTCTTTTGTTTGTTTGTTTGCTGTTCTTACCTGTAAGTTGCATTTACCACCACCGTTGGTAAATCACGTTCTCTTGATCTTCTCTTGATGTTCTCCACTAATTACAGCTTTCTACCGATGTTCTCGATAATACCTTCCATTATAAAATGAGAGCAAATTAAGTATTCAGTTCAGTTCTCATGATATGTTGCATGATTGTCTTTTATTACTATTATTATTTTAAGATCTACATCAGCCATTACTGCTCACAAAGTTGCTTGTAAGCATTGTGTGCATCTTTTGCCCTGTCATTTCAGCTTATGCATATATCTGTCAACATTCACATCAAAGCAACGCTGATGGGCTTCATAAACTATCCTCATAACAACAGGAGATGTTGGCTTATTAAAAAATAATATAACCTGTTTTATGAGGCAGAAAATGTCTGGAGAAACATCTGTGAAACAAGTTGTGTATTAAATATGTAGGAGCTACATTCAAAATTCCTTTTTGCATGGGATGGCAGAGCTATAAAGAGAATCCAGAGTGCGGGCCCCCAGGCTCATTCAAGTCCTGCCATTCTCCCTATCTGACAGTCAAAGCAGAATGATCTTGCTCTCTATGCCTCCCTCTCACTATTTCCCCAACTCTGTGGGGATGAAACAGTCAAACTGTTCCTATCACTGCCAGAAATTAGTGGCTCAGGAATATCTCTGATCGTTTGAGAAAATCAAGAGAAAAAACAAAGAAATAGAAGTATTTTTTTGCACTCTTCTTTTCCTGAAAGCAATTGCGCAGGCTAAAGAGTTCATTAATGCCGTTTTTGTACTGAAGTGGAGGTCTCTGGAGACATCCAGGTTCCCAAGGCTAGAGAAGTGAAGGAAGGATGGGGGTGTGCTGCAGTACAACAGGAAAAGGAGCACAATGCTAGTAGATAGATTAAAGAAGCTGTATTTCAAAGGCTCCTCTATAGCCTTTTAGTATACTGTTGCTTTATCCTTGAGAATTACACTGAGCAGATTTTTCAATTTATCTTCACATGGCTGATTTTCCAACCTAATGGGATTGCAGAATCCGTGCTCGTGCTTTAATCACGATCATTATTTGCACCGCAGATCTGTAGTAGAGTTTTTAATCTGTGGTTTTTGTTGTAATTTGATGAGACCTAATAACTACCAGGGAAGAATTGTCTTCCTCTGCGATAACCGCAGCAGCACTGCATACCTGTTAAACTGATTACTTTATTATATTAAGAAAGTACATGGCGACTTCACTTGACGCATGCGATCAGATATTGTCGTGTTTGGAACCCATTTCTGTGTTTCTGATAACTCGGGGAAAACATTGGCTCATTTCATGCAAAAATCATTCAGCACAAACAAAGCTGATGCTCGCAGTGTTCGCTTAAAGGGAGAACATTCTGCAAAATGTACACCATGCAAATGTAGACATCAAGTATTGTTCCCTGTTGAGTAGAAAATACAACACACAAATGAAAAATGTAATCAAGCAAGTTGTGCAACAATGGCAATTTCAGTGTTTTCCAAATTGACTCCAAATTGGAAATCAAAGAGGCCCCACTGCCAACATTTAGCTTGTTGTTCTCAGAGGCAGCCCAGTATTGAATTGCACAGGGGATGGTAGCGTTTTATTTTACCAAAATTAGAAGGAACGCGTGTGTATGTGCGCGCGTGCGCCCCCTTTGTGTTTGCGTGCGTGTGATAATTTACGCGTACGCATGTGTGCAAAGAGACATATGGTGTCTTGGGCTTATATTTTATTGCCTTCTTCACCTGAAACAGTTATAATCAACAGTCTGCTAAAGTGAGGACGTATAGAAGGAGGCACTTAAAGCAAACTTTTGCTGTTATGCTTACATAATAAATCACCTTCCATACTGCAAACTGGACTTTTGTAGACTATTTTACAGTTTGCAACTGAACTTGGACAATACACCCTACATTTTTTTAAAGTCACAGAGATCTACTTTGCAACTTTTTCTTTTTAACTTTCTCTTTAAAAGTAAGACCTTCAAGTATTTCTGTGGTAACTTATTTAAGATTCTGGTTCTGACCTTTTCAGAAGCAAAAACTATGCTGACCTTCTAATTTATGAGTTATGTCGCATTGTGTATATTGGCATCTGCTACTTTTGTTGTTGCCTCTGCATTTTAGCAAATGTACGACCTCGACTGTTGGCTCGCTCTGGACGGTGGTCATCGCTAGAGACACGATCAGATGCAGGATTTGTTAGATATTAGATAATAGAGCGATTCATTAATCTCTGCGGTATATGACAACACACTGTGTATTCTTTAAGATTGTTAATCACAGAGGGTAACTGCAAAGGGGCCATCAGATTTTAAACACCTCGGGCCTTTTTTCTGCTACATCAGAGCGTCTGCTGCGTTTGATGCTTGAATGATATGTCTCAGTGACTGCTGGTGAGATGAAAGATTACATTTTGAAGTCGTTAGTGCCTGTGTGCTCAGCCGGCTGCCCTGTATTCCTCCTCCTGTCAGAAATACTGGGCAGCACCTCGCCTGCCATCCAGAACCTTTTATCACATGAATAGGCCATTGTCTGATGATAGGACATTTCTGAGCATGTTATTGTACATACTTTACTTCGAAGCCAGAGGGACTGGAGGTAAACACAGAGAAGATGCAGTAAAGGGGCTCTGAATAGCAATGAAATGCTGTTTGAAATGGACACATCAGCTTAGCCCAAGCTGACACCTCTACAGCTGTGAAGTTAATATAGATTGGTGTGGGGGGGTGCAATTTCACATGCATAGCCATGTAAAGTGATGCACCTGGGGCTGGCTTGATGAAGAAAATGCTTCAGTTTAGATGTAATGGGTTTTTTTAATTTTAGTATTCTTTTAGCTTCCCATTAAGTCATTTTTAAAGTTAAAAGCCTCATTTCTACCAAGTGCCTGTCATTGAGATGAAGAGGTATTACTTCACATCTGGCGCCAGGAACAATAGTGATGGGGGGGGGGGCTGTATGCGGAAAAAAGAATTTACTTAGCTCTCTGCAGAAGGCTTTTATAACCACAGTCAGAGATCAAATGGAAAATGTGGCAACCTGTTTGAGGGGAAAAGTCATTATCTAGTACAATTAATGGATCTGATATGCTTTTCTTTTCTTTTCTTTTCTTTTTTGATGCCATGCAAAAAACCCAAATTTCTTTTACCTAAAGAACCTACTTTTTTTAAAATCATGATTATGCTCTTTTTTTTTAAACAAAAACAAAAGCCCTTAAAAGCCTGGCTATTGGCTCAGCCTTTTCTTTTACAGTACATGCTGTTCTTGTGCAACTATTTTTCATTACCAAAACACCCTATTATAATTCATAGCAATATTCATATCTCTCATACCAAGTCAGACCTTAAGACTACATATGCATTTGACAGACTGAAATAACAGCAGGTGTTTTCTCAGTGTGGTTATGTGGGATGTTATCAAGACGTGTTCAGTGCATGACGACATTTGACTAATCAACTATCAATAACAGAAGACATGACAAGAAATACCATACTGCTGAGGAAAGTCTACATTAAACGGCCAAACCTACAGTGCCTACTAAAATCACCATGTTGCAGCAGGACAAGCTGAGCAGTTTATAAAACTGTTATTGGCTCCTTTTAACTTCTGTGGTTTCAGAGTATCGTGCACGTTGTTTCACTGACATATTATTATGGGCTTAAGGTTAACTGACCCCTCTGCGTATGCATTACCCACAGTATAACTTAAACATAGATTTTATGTATAAATTATGTTTAACTGGGATAGCTGCTTTTCCTGTGCTGTGAGGGGGGAAAAGCCTGTTCTCATATAAACATGCTGGTTAAACACCCCGCCTGAATCTGGTGACAGTGGTGAGGATACTTAAGCACAGCTGCTGCTGATGAGCACAGGAGGTTAGACTGTGACAACCGTCAGCGAGTTGTCTCCTAGTAAAGTTGGATCCAAAATAAATTTGTTTTTTGTGGTAAAAACACACCGTGGTAGTGTAATTAAAAAATAGCTTTTCTGTGTCAAAGGTAAAATGACAGAGCTCTCAAATTTGCAACAAAATGAAATAACAGCAAAAAGAAAGAGATTCTTGTAAATCCCTATCATCTAACTGATGTATTGAATATGTCTTTCTCCTCATTAATAGTATTAATTTCCATTCCTGGAACCATATTCTGAAACTGCTTAGCAAACTATTTAGCTGGAGCCCATCCCAGCTGACACTGAGCCAGAGATAGGGTACACCCAGCCCATCGCAGGGTAACACAGCGCAACACTATCATATGTTTGGACCCGGGGACCAAAACCTACCAGGCATAATGGACTCCGCACAGAAAGGCCCTAGGAAGGCTTGAACCCTGAACCTTCTTGATAATGCTATCCCATTATTGCATTTATATTGTATTTTATATTGTGATTATTACCAATATCAAAGAATATGAAACATTAATGGTGTATTGTGACCATATATTTGACTTTATTGACCAGCTCTAGTCATTTTTGTCTCTAGGGGAATCATTTTGATGATTTATTGCATCCTTAATACTTCAACATTGATGTTAATCAATAATTTTATATTCCAGCTTCATCCACTGCATGAAGAATTACCCCACACAGCTTCACCAGAGCTCTGTTTGCTGGCTCACGACCGGGGCTTTCAGCTGGGGGTTGGTCTCGTGCTCGGTACCAGCCCCTATTTTTTCCTGCTTCTTTCCTTTTTTTCTCTTTCTTAAACATGGCTTTAAGTAGACAATATTTTCTGTGTTCAGCCTAAGCTGATGGTCTCTCCAGGACCATGTGAATGAAAATTCACCCGTCATAATATTGATGGATGGAGCTACTTACAAAAAGGTACAGATGCATTTAATGGGCGGTGGAACATTTTAATGGCTAGAGGAGCACCTTGGTGCCCTTCTCTAAGCTCTTGTTGCTATTAAGTGCAACAAGAATGGAATTATAAAGTCATGAACAAGGTTTAAAGGAAATTAGTCGTCTGAATCCTTACCCCGGAGAATATCAGTGGACAAACAGTGGCATGGTGCGACTGTCCTCTTGTCCTCCTGCGTTTATTCTTGAAGTACACCAGAAATTCTCTCTTGTTAATGTGTCAGTCGATGAAATTTAATTTATATCTAACGTCCCTAATTTACCTCAGAGGGCTTTACAATCTGGACAGCATATGTGTTTCATTATTCCTCAGCAAACATACACCAGCAGGGCCAAATCTGACATATGGAGCATCAAGCCTTTGGATGTATGGTTCATTTTTTCAATCCATTCATCCATTTTCTGCTTCTTATTTAACTCCTTTAGGAGATTTAGACAAACTACAATTTATTCAACATTTCCTTCATATAAAGTATTGGTCAGTTGTTTCTAATGTCTGAAGCACAAACCAGTTCTTCCATTTTTACCAGCCTGTTTTAGCAATTCCCTTTTTCTTCAGTTTTCAGTCACAGCAGAACAGATTTATGCACCCAAAATACTTCTAAGGTTACCTTTTTACCATATTTTGCACATTCGAAGGCTCTTTCTTTTAGGGGATCAGCTTATCTAAAGGTAACAACACACATTTACACAACAAATGAGTTTTTGCTTTACTGCAAATGCGATTTGACCTGAACGCTACAAGCTAAATCCTTGATCAGGTTTCTAATCTTAAATAATGATGACTAAGCTATGAATGGAGCACCGGTTTAATACAAGAGTCATAAAAAAAATGCATGTACTCAGCTAAATCTTACAAAATAATGTTCATGAACACTTCTGTAGGTTTGCATAGGCTTTGTTATAAAACTACACTGATTTTGATTAATCTGGCTCCCTGGATGGTTAGATCAATTGGATCAACAAAGGAAGGAAGACGTTCCACTTCATGGTTATGCCCAAAGATGAAGTCAGTGTACCAAGACAATGATGGCAGAAACAAGGGCTGATGCAACAACCACACACACACATAAAAAAGTCTGAATCAATTCAGATCCATCTTGCTGTGATGATACAACGCCAACCATGGAGTCGTGAAAACCCCCTTGCGGAATCTGGCTCGTACCGACACTTGCTCGGTATCTGACTGCGTGTGCATTCCTGCACGCATGTGTGTCTTTGTGTGTGTGTGTTTGATACCTGCGGTTAGATTTATTGGATTCGGAAGTGTCTCCTGCTATGTGCTCTGTGGTACAAGTGGGTTTGACTCAGTTTCTCTGTGTGAAGCTGGCAACGCTATGGACTGACCTTGCAGTGGAGGTGTCACTCTGCAGAGTTGTTGTCATTACTCAATTAGATAGAATTAGGCACTGGCTAACGTGACAGTAGCATGCTGTGAAAACAGGCTCCACATTAGATTCTAGACTTGGCAAGGTTAATTTTAATGGAACACCAATGGAATCCGTCACAACAGGACTGTGTTTATGTGATGATATATAAAGCCTTCGGATATTACCACATCTGCATTTCTCTGTAGGGAAAAAAAAGGGCATGCCTGCTGCTCTAATAAGCAGTGAGGTTAATGCAGTGTTAGGTCAGGACAAATGTCATTATACTTTCAAAACAAAGCGCACAACTTAAACATATGTTGGTCGTCATTTGCAGTAGGTCAACATGCATCATCCAACCTGGCCTCAGTCCGGGTCATTTAAATAATTATTCTCAGCACTAAACTTAACTACAAAGTGGGAAAAAAACAAGGTCAAGAAACAAGAATTTATTTTGCAGAATGTAGTTATGACAATATGAATATACACAAACTGATCACTTCATTAGGAACGGTGGTTAATTTGTAATTAATGCAAATATCTAATCAGCTAATCACATATCAGCAACTCATGGTCAAAATGATCTACTGAAGTTCAAAGCAAGCATGAGAATAAGGAAGAAAGGTGATTTAAATGACCTTTCAAGGAGTATTTAAGAAGCTGCTGATCTACTGAGATTTTCCCACACAGCCATCTCCAGGGTTCACAGAGAAGGGTCAGAAGAACAGAAACTCTCCAGTGAGCGGCAGTTCTCTGTGCAAAGTTCTTGGTCAATACAGATAGTAAAAAATGTAAGAAGTAAAAACTTCTTACAATCGGGGTACGCAGAAGAGCATTTCTGGATGAAGGTTTGACTTGTTATGGGTTTAGATGGGCTACAGCAGGCTACAGCAGATGACACCACAAAGTGCCACTCTGATTAGCTAAGAACAGGAAACTGAGGTTTCAGTTCACACGGGCTCACTAATATGTGAACTATACTTCTGCATCTTAACTTAACTGGAACCCCATTTTAATGCAACGCTGCAACCTTCTGCACCTTTTACATTTGTGAGAAACGTAATAACATGTCAAGTCGCAACAACTTGAATTACCTGCAAGTTTGCGGTGTAGGAGTTTCCAGTTACAACGTCAGTTAGGACGTAGATTTCCAGTTGAAGTCCAAATCAAGTTTAAGATGAAAGAATAGAAGACTGGAAAATGTTGCCTGGTCTGATGAGTCTCCATTTCTGTTGCAACTTCCGGATGGTAGGGTCACAATTTGATGTAAACAGCACTGAACTACAGATCCATCCTGCCTTATATCAATAATCAAGGCTCATGCTGTAATGGTGTGGAGAACATTTTTTTACATACTTTGGGACCCTTAGTTTTTTTTTAAACACCACAGTCACTCGAGTATTGTTACTGTCCACGTCCACCTCTTTATGACTACACTGTACCCATCTTCTGATGGCTCTTTCCGGCAGCCATGTCACAAAGCTTAGATCATCTCAAACTGGTTTCTTGAACATGAAAGTGAGCTCACTGTACTCACATGGCCTCCACAGTCACCAGCTCTCAATCCACTAGACCGCCTTTGGGATGTGGTGGAATGTGAGGTTGGCATCATGGACGTGCAGCCAACAAGTCTGCAGCAGTTGGGTGATGCTTTCATTTCAATTAGGACCAAAATCTCAAATGAATGTTTCCAGCATTTTGTTGAATCTGTGCCACAAAGAATTAAAAAAGTGCTGAAAGCAAAGGGGCGTCTGACCCAGTACTAGCAAACTGTATCTAATAAAAAAGCTGGCAGTGTCTCCTCCTGTGTTAATCTGACATTTTGTAACTGATTAATTTTGCTACAGTGTGCATATTGTGGTGGAGTTGATTCTTCTGACTAAGGTATTGTATATACTGCATATTATTAGGCGTAATCATGCAAATGATTCTTATGCCTTTTTTTGTCTTGTAACATTTGTGTCATTTGATCTTTTCCAGACATTTTATTATTTTCTTCAGTATTTCTTAATTTGTCAGTTTCAGCCGATGCAGTTTGGATTATAATTTGTATTTTTAACGAATGTTAGTAAATAGTAACTATAGAAGATTGAACTTTTGTTTTATAAATTGGGTAAGTGCATTTCTGAGCCAAAGCTGAAATGACCAAATCAGTGTTTAAACAGTACATAAACCTGTCTGAACCAGTCTACCAAAAATAATGAGCAAAACAAAGTTAATGGCCTTGATATGAAATTAATTGAACACTAATTCAGATCAGTTTAGAGTATCAGTAACGTTGAGCTGAAGGTAAGCTGACTGAATGCCGTGACAGTGGTAACCACCACTCATGTGTACGCAGCGAGTTTTCAGTGCTCAGCCTGGATGGAGCAGCCCTGTGAAGAAAAACAGATGATATTAGTCTCTAATGTATTGTAACTGATATTGCTTGGCTTGAATTGTCACTTGATGAAAAGAAAACTTGGTAAACGAATTAAACTTAGTCATTATTTACACAAACAACACAAATGAAATGAAATATCTTGAAAGCAGAGCCAAAAAAGAGTCAAAAGAAAAGAAATCACTTATGAAGAAAGCCAGAGAGGAGAGCCAAAGGTGAGATAGACTGATGTGGAGTGAGCTAACTTAACAAAACCAGAATTGTTAGAACATCCTCCAAGATGTGGTTAACAATATTCACCTCATTTTGACTCCACAGCTAAATCATTTGTTTAAAGCATGATTTTGCTTATTTAATAGTTAAAGTCTATTTAAGTTTGAGCAAAAGTATTTAATTTATTATGACTACATATACAGTATAAAAGCAAAGGACAGGATGTCACAAGGTATTTCTCAAACTCAATATTCTATTGTGTAAGCTATGAAGAGAAAATGTTCTTGTGACATAAAATACCTTTCAGGAAGGTTATTTAGTTCTCCAGCGCAATCAAAGGCAGTTTAAAACTCTAAATGTGTTTAAAGATAAGAAAACAAATTTATTCCAAGATTTCAGAAATTACTCTTACAACAGCCGAAAACCTAAAGAAACAAATAAAATACAATACAATAATAATAATAGTACAATATTACAATGAAGACCTCAATAGATCAATCGGTAATTATGATACAGTCAGGAGGTTAAATTTGAGATGAATGCAGGTATTTTGGTGGGAAGTGTTAAACATTTTCTATGTCTGTCCTTGTGGCGGAGCTGAATGAGAGGATAGCTGCACGTGTTCAGCTGCATATGTCCAGTAAATGTGCAGAGGATGGTCGGCCTCTCTGAACAGCTACAGTCATTTAGATGACCTCTGTGTCAGCTGATGGAGGAATTCAAACATTGTGTTGAATCAAACTGGGAACAGCATCAGCAATAAGAAATTCTCATAGTGGGTAATATGGTGTATTAACAGGTGTATTCCCATGATAGATTTGTATTTCACAGAAATATGCTTGTTTGCTTTTTTTAATTATTTTTTTATGCATTATGTATATTTATTTTTTATTATCACATTTTTGGGCGCTGTTATTTTCTTTGTGTGATCTTTGAATTCCTGTAGTTGTTACTTCCTGTATTTTTGTGCCATTCTCCTCAGTGGTCCAGAGGCTGTGCTGGAGAAAGTTGAGTTTAGTGCTAATTGAGTGCAAAGAGCTAAAAAGTGGTTAAAACTTTTGGACTCAACTATTCTTATTGCTGCTGTTCACATCGACTGCGTAATTTTGCAGGATGAATTTGTATTATTTATGATTTTCTAACCAAGCTTGATGTTTTGAATCTGAATAAATGATCTGACCAATCAGACAACTGCATGTGGCAACAAGTGATCACGTAGCTCGAAATATGGACCAAATATATGGTCTGAACATTCAAAAATATGGAAATAGTAAAATATCACTGTTTTACCTCAGACGCACAGCTAGACATTATTGTGTGTCAACAGGTTCTCTGAAATGATTTCTCTCCCTCCTCAGATGTTGTCCCATCTCTAGTAAGATGAAACTGCCCCACTGACATCCTTAAATATGTACGAAAGCAGTTGTGACATTAAACGATGAAATTCTCCCTACTGCTGCCTTCTCTTGAGAACTGAATGAACCCAGAATTTTTGTTTCTTCCTTTTCTTGTTTAGAAACATCAACACCAGCTCATCATTGGCTTGAAGTCGGCATTACTTTTTTCACAGTGATTTTTTTGAGGACCAATTTTCTGCAGAAAATGCAATTCTTTCAGTGTTTTGGATTCAGTTCGGATCCACAAAAAGTGTGTAATGGCCTTTACATGTACAGAACTTAATGCGATGCTCAAATCAGTTAAGCCATAATTCATAACACAGACTCATGTGTGCAAAAAGACAATAAAACAATCAAAACCTTTTTTTCACAGATGTAAAAACTTCTACAAATAAACCTCCGTCAGCTGCATTGTAAGACTTGGACACCAAATGGTTTTATTCTTTTATCAAAACCTCACAGACTCATGTCGCTGCTAAAGATATTTGTTATTGTGTTGATGCGCTTCTCATCTGAATCTCATAAGTCACCAAACCAATTTGTACTTTTGACAGTCAGAACTCTAGATCTCTCACTTTACTGAATAACATCAAATACTGCATTAGTATTCTCGATCGCATGACTTCAATCTTTTTTCAAATATGTATGAGAGAGCAAGGCCAGCAACACACCGTCTGTGTTAGCAGTAAAATTACTCTTCAGTTCAAAGCAAATATAAACAATAAATAGAAATACTCAGCCAAGTGTGTGCCATGGCACTGCTACTTATACACAAGCAAGTATATATACACTCATCTTGATAGTGAGAAGAGATATTTTACTGTTATTTTATCATTACATTAGAATCATATAATAAGCATTGCATTAAAAGCATTTATTGAAGTTATTGACATTACATTAACGTTTGTATTACAGTGATTGTTATAACCTCATGTTAATCTTCTATTTACAGGTGTTGGTATAATCATATAATCTTTCATTACAGGTGTAACCATGATCATCTTTATACATATTGCCGCTTGGTGCTTATTATGGAGTTGTGCTCACGTCAGTAAGGGTTAAAAGCTACAGTCAGCGGGATGTCTGGCTGATCTATTGAGGGAAGTGACGTAGAGCGTAGAAGGCCGTACATGCTTACAAGACACTTACATCATGTTATTCATCATTATCCTTTATTCATTTATATTCTTTTTATTAAGCTTTGAGTAGTGGCATTTGATTAGAACATTTATTACATGTATGGTTTCAGTTAGGTTATTGCACACATGAAGAGTTGGCCTCTGTCCTTATAGACAGAGTGAATGCTGAGGTCGAGGCACACACGCACACACACAAGCAGTAGGTAAACTCATGTAGAGGGGAGAGTTCAAACATTTAAATAATAGTTTGCAAGGCCTTGTAGCTGTTTGATTATGCTTGCAGGAGAGACTGTTTGTTCCAGGGGATAAGCAGAGTTAGAAGATTACTGGGAAGGATCTGGCCTCGGGAAGAAGGAGATGTTCTTTTAATGTGTTAAAAGTTGTCAACATTGATTGTATTGTACCTACTTTACGCATGAGGGGGCGTTCCAATACCCTGATGTTCATAAAAACTATTGTTGTGTGGTTTTGGGCGAGAGATCTGGTGCTGTCTGCGTACAGTGTCCCATCTCCCACACGTGTGTTCATTAAAATCATCGTTTGACTTGACCCGGCCGGACCAGTGTTGTTATTTTGATTTTCCTCCTGTATCCATCCCCAATATTTTGAACTCGTGACAATAGTACTGGGTTAGACCCCCCTTTTTGCCTTCAACACTGCCTCAGTTCATTGTGACATAGATTCAACAAGGTGCTGGAAACACTCCTCAGAGATTTTTCTCCAGATTTTTGTCAGCTGCTCCTCCAAACTTCACCTTCATCCACATCTCAAAGGTGCTCTGGTGAGTCCATGTGAAACGCAACCTCAACACCTTGTAGTAGCTGACAGGAGTGGCATCTTGTGTGGTCTACTGCTTGAATTTGAATTAAGGGTGATTTCATTACCACTCATGGTGTGTTACTGACACGAAAAGTTTGAAGTAATTTGGTTGAAAACGATGCAATGCTGGAGTATTCGGGAAAGTGAGAGATCTAGAGTTCTGACTGACAAAAGTACAATGAGTTGTGAGATTCAGATGAGAAGTACACATGGAAACTAATGTGCTACATCAGTCTAATGTCAGTGGGGAAATGCATTAAGAGCAGTGATGTGAAAGTTGCACTAAAATGATTGAGAAAAGTTGCAAAATGAAAATTATTATTATATCATCACCTTGCAGTGTACTTTATTTTATCATATATGCTTCTGTTTTTTGACTTTTGGAAATTGGGTAATGAATTTTCATGTGATATCACACCTTATCAGTCAGCAAGAAGCCCTGCTGGGGGGTGGTGTGCATGTAGAAGCAAGTTTTATGAAGCTAACCTGGAAAGTCCTGAAGTACAATCACTGTGTGATCTGGCAAGTGGGAGTGCAGCAGCATCTTACATAAAGCACGTGTATATGTCACATCCCCTCTGATGATCACTGGAAGAGCAACGGCACTAGTATGTTTCATCGGTAGCTTCCCTGGGAGAATACCTCGCTCCAGCCAGTAGTTGTGTCAGTGCTATTAGCTGGTGAAGATTCTCCGTTGCATATAAGGTAATGCAAAGTAAAATGTCACTTGTGAACTTGTACAGCTTGGAAAATAAAAAGTAGATGTTACACCTTCACAAAAATCCCAAATAACAAGAGTAATACCTCCTCTAAGGCAAAACTTGAAATACAATATAATGAACTAAAGATACTGTATGCAACATAGAAGCTTAGAAAAGGAACGGGTAATTAGCAGGAATGGGTTACAGAAAGACTATGAAACACTTCATTCACAGACATTTGAAATGTTATTGTCTGTTTCTAGATAAATGAGACATGTAAGCTCAACACACTGAGTCATGTGCCGTCACAGAACCATAAACTCAGAGGGACGAATATCATAGGATGTATAGACAACTGTCTGACCACATGAGAAATAATGGGCTTTATAAAATTGTACGTGGCGGGGGGGCATTTCAGGAGCATTAAACGGAGGTTTCTGAGGCCACTTAACAGAGCACAGGGCCTATGTTAGTCCTGTTACAGTGTGCTTATGTACCTATTTTTCACTGTAGTGTTGAATTATTTTTTGAGGGGCATCCATCCACTCCAGCCCCATGTGGCACTAATAGCTTTCAGCATATGAATCCTAGCCTAGGCATAAAAGACCATAATTTGATGAAACATTAAAACAAATGGTTTTATACCATAGTTTGATTTATATCAGTAGTTATCTGTGTTTTACTGTTTGAGCCGAATAACCCATAAAAAGCTGCTGACCAAGCAGAGAAGTGTTTAAAGTTTTATCAGTCAAACACTTTTCAGCCTCTATGAGAAAGCACATCCCCTCTGATGGGTAAATATGGACTCCAGCCGAAGAGCTCCTCTCATGTCTGCTCTCTTTTAAAGCTAATAGTATATATTTAATAGTTGAAGGGATGATAATAGTTGGTGATAGAAAGAGGGAAAAAAAGGCGGTCCACATCGTTCGTGTGTGATAGCTTTCCATTTGATTGGTCAAGAAGAGGTCACTCTCTTTCCTCATTTAATTTCCAAAAGACATTAATCACACTGTTTCTACAGCTATTTTGAGCGTCTGCTGACCACTTTACTGTGACCTTGTTCAAATACGCAAAGGTCGTTTTACTGCTTGCCACTCTATCCCTCGCTCTCCGTAATTTAAACAGTGACAGCTCCGGCTCATTAAGGTACCATCTGGTGAAATGCACTGTAAAAGAAGAAAACAGTGGAGTGCAGACCTCCAGTGGGCTCCAATAATCCCCTCTCTAAGCTGTTAACATTATTTTCAACAATGTTCCAGATAGATTAAAAGTTGTTATGAGGGAGAAGGCAAAGTTTGTCCTGATTATTGTGTGATGGGCCATGGGGCAGCTCAGCTTTAAAGCGCCTCACGTGTTAGCGCCCGTGAAGAGGGAAATGTATGCAGTGTTCTCAGTTAGGTTTGTTCCATGCAGAAAATAATGTTGTGATCTGCACAACGAGAGTATATAGAAGTAAGAATGTATAAAGGATATACACTATACTGCCAAAAGTGTTCATTCACCCATTCAGGTATTCCAATCACTTCCATGGTCACAGGTGTATAAAACTAAACACCTATGCAGACTGCTTCTGCAAACATATCTTAAACTCTTAATGCTTCAACACACAAAGACATTTTGGACAATTTCATGCTTCCAACTTTGTGGGAAGAGTTTGGGGATGACCCTTTCTTTTCTAATATGACCAGACATGACCATAAAGACGTGGATGAGCAAGTGTGGTGTGGAAGAACTTGACTGGTCTGCACAGAGTCCTGACCTCAACCTGATAGACCACCTTTGGCATGAATTAGAGCGAAGACTGTGAGCCAGGTTCTCATCCAACATCATTGTCTGACCTCACAAATGCACCTCTGAAGAATGGTTCCAATGGTTCCCATAAACACACTCCTAAACCTTGTGGAGTTGAAGCTGTTATACCAGCAAGGAGTGAGCTGATATCATTAAAGCCGTAAGGATTACAAGTGAGATGACGCTCACGTTTATATTCCTGTGAAGGCAGATGAGTGACTAAAGCACTATAGTAGTAGACATTAAATGTAAAGTATCAGCAATGAACTGCATGAAAACCGTGAAAAAACATGAAAGCAAAAACGCTACTTAAAAAGTGATTAAGTGACTAAAAATTAAATCCAGCTCTCAGCATATTTACATCTCACTATTTAATGTCATGTTATTCTTTTTTTCTTTGCTGCAGTAACTTTATATCTAATGGACAGAGTGGCCACAGTGATATTGATCGCTTAGAACTTTTTGGCAACAAAGCAAAAAAAGGTTGTTTTCCCAAGATGTCAAGCTGTTCTTATAATGAGAGATTTTGTGAGAAACTCTGCTGCTCGCTGCTTCAGAATGCAGGATATAGCCAAAGGTTGTTTTGGTGACACCATGTAATGTAGAAAATCTTCTAAAGTGAAAACTTTCTACATCCAGTTCCATTACAAGCACGTAAACCAACAGTAACTGATGCTGATCTGATGGCTTTCAAACTACAGAGCAGCAACTAAAGGGCTTTTTGTTTTAATTAAAGAAATCTAGATAGAGAAATCTGTAAATCCATAATCAAACTCCTTTGAATTGCCAAAACTGACCTTCATAGTTGGCATAAATATGATTGTATGCATCACAGTATGTGGATAAAGCACAAAGATGAAAAGATGGACCACTGGTCCTACCTTTAGTATTAGCTTACGGCTGTTTGCTATTTGAAATAACAGAGAGATGCAATTAGGCTAAAAATGAGCTCATTGGCTGTGAGCCATCAATGATAAACAGCCTAAATGAAGAACATAACAAATCAGTGAAAACTAGAGGAAGTGGGCTTTCAAGTGATTAAAATGTGGATGAAAAAACAGAATTACTAAATGCATTTTATAAATTCTAAATGTGTTGTCAAAAATTGAGTACTGTCTCTCCAAGCAGCAAATGCACATGTGTGTGAGTGCGTGTGTGAGAGAGAGGAAGACACACCTGGAGACAACGCTCCAGGTCCTGCCCCCTCCCCCCAACTGTCCATCACTGCCATCCAGGTGAGAAGGTAATTGAGGAGATTCTGTCGGAGGAGAGCAGTGGCCTCTGACAGCATTTAGAGTGCACAGAAACTGTACCAGACAGCCAGAGGTGGTTTGACGGCATCTGTTCAACATACCTTCTGACATCATGAATGCCGGTGCCTCCAGAAAAGACAACGCAAAGCAACACATAAAGCAAAAAAAAAGTTTTTCTTTTTTCTATTCAACTCGTTAAAACTACTTCTTAGTTGTGTTGCACAACCGGGGAAATGTTTTCATCCCTTTCTTACACATAAAAGCTCAGAGCCACAGTAACTTCCAAGACTGAAATCTCCTGCATTACTGAGCCAGTTGAGACGTACAGCAGGAAAATGAGAATGTGTGGCAGTCCTTATAAGGTGGGTCACACAACAGTGCACCACACTGTTGGTAAGATGAATGACCTTAAGATTTATTTCCGAAGGAATAATCCTTTAACTATATATCCAGTCCAGAAAACCTGTGTATTACACTCATATTTGGATGTTTGTTCTTTGCATGATTTATGTCCAGCGCAAATACTCACAGCAAATGCTGGAAATAGTGTGCCCTTTATGTAGCACAGCAAGCAGTAGGAGGGGTGTAGCATATGCAGTTTGATGCAGGAGACTGCAGTTTGCATCCTGTCACAATGCAACAGTTAAAGAAAAATTTGTTTTAAATAAATAAATCAATCTTAACCCATTTTTTAGTAGTCTTATCTTAACCAGGCCATAAAAATCTACAGGAATTTTCAAAATGTGCATTCTTTTGTAGACGAGTCCAGTATCAGTACCTAAACCTGCACTTCCTCAGCTGGCAATCGCCTTAAACAAAGAGCTATTTAAGGGAACTTTAGAGGAAGAATATTGAATATTTATGGAGATAATGATTTTCTTTAATATTTATGATTTTTTAAAAACGGTGCAGAGTGCAGTTGGTGAATATTTCCACATCATCACAGCGTTATTTTGGGACTAAATAGCAATACAGTCTGGTGGTATCAGTTTTATTGTGTTTTGGGTAAATTTCAAATGTGATTAAAACTGAAATATCAATATGCAACAGTATTCAACTTCTGGGAAGCCACACCTGCTCGACCTCCAGGCAGGTTTGAGGAGCTGAGCTAAACCTGAAAGAGGTATGAAACAGTGGCACAGGACTTTAAGTGTTTGTGTTACTCAGACTCTTTTAAAAGCATAGCCCAGCATTCTGAAGAAATTATGAATTGTCTGGACTCTCTATACCTCGTGGCTTTCTTGAGAAAATTAGAATTAGAAATAGGTTTGACCCTTTTGTGGAAGTACATCCAAAGAGCTAAAGGTATAAATAAATAAAGAAGACAAAGCCTGAGGTTTCATTTCATATCTCCCCAAAAACCGCCCGCAATTAATTTGCAGCAGTAATGTGTCGGTGGGTTCAGACTGGAATTATTCATCCGGTGGTAAATATTTGTGCGCTGCATTCGTGATGTTTTTGTCCAGAAGAAGAAAACAACCACCTCCTGCCTACCTAATGTGGAGCTAAGGACGTTTCAGAAAACGCATTTCGCTGATAACCTTTCTTGTCTTAGTGAATGGACGAAAAAAAAGAGAGAGAGACTCAACAGTGTCATCAGGTCATACTAAGATGGTTTCCCAGATTTAATCTTGACGTTACAACAACGGCCATAAAGAGGTCCCTTTACAGCGCTGATGTCCGCGCGTGTGCAGATGGCAAAGTGCTTGGTGTCAGAAGGATTGTGACACCATAGACCAGAAGCCAAAAAAGCATATTGCGGCAGCTGGTTGTGTGCTGTTCATCACCATTCTCCCTCTGGGACTTTGACAGTCATTTTCCTCTCCGTCTATTTTTATAGTTGGTTTGAGGGAGGTTTGCTTAACTAGATTAGAACTCTGTTTTAATCCTTTTAATACAGCGAATCCCATCTCAAATCAAAGTGCTAAAACCCTACACTGCACTGGCATTTCCGCCACCGTCGTTATTTCTTTTTAATTATTTTTAATTTTCGAAGAGAACAGGCTGTCAGCCATCGCGGCCCGCTTTATTTGGATAGGAGGGATGGATACACACAGGGATTATTTTAGTTAAGACAGCACAACAGCCAGGAATTAATCCCTCCATTAACTGGATTGTGTTACTACTTCTCCCCCGTGGCCCTGTTTCCTAAACAGAGGGTGGCCTGGTGATGCACGGATGCCTGATGCATGTTGTGTTTAATGGTCATTAGCAGCACAATGTGGATACATAAAGAACCCTATTCATTATCAGGGACCCAACTGCAGAATTATTCAAACTAATGTCGCATGAGCCATTATTGGGACAATTATGCATGTCGATGCTTTTGATTTGATTCGTAAGAGATCGAGGTCGTGTTAAGCAGTTGGTTGATTTGCTCTCCGGTGTTGTAATGCCACAGTGTGCAAATGCCTCTGGGGACTTTTTTAAATATATATATATAAATAATGAATGCATTGTGCTGTCTCTAAAACTGAGCGAATTTATTGGAATTAAACAAAACAGGAGGTTGTAATCAGGTCTCGCTGCTGTATAAAGTTTATAGTGGTCGTATTCACGCTGATCTTTGATCTCTTTCTTTAAGAGAGCTCGACTTCCTCATTCAGAGAACTGTGGGGCTTCTCGTCTTGCCTCCCCAACAGCTGCGCCTCTTTCATAACCAATCCTTTCCTTCCTTCTCTGACAGCTCAGCAGATTTAAGAGAGATTGATAAGGACTTCAGTAATCAATACCAACTTATACACCTGACATGGAGTCAGCAGTTAACTTTGGGACAATGAGGAATTGATACAGCTTTGGCAGCACATCACACCCGTCACATGGATGTCAATTTAATAGACAAAGTGTTATTTTAGAGAATACAATACCGCTAAGCTTTGAGTGAAGTGGGAACATCGCTCGCTTACGTGGTGATGGTGAGCTGGTGTTTATGGTCGCCATGTTTTGGCTTCACCACAAGTGAGGACGGAGTTTGTTCATTTATTTAAGTGTTTGTTTTTGGGTCGATAATGGTGCTCTGGGAAACGTTTAGGAACCATCAAAGCCTGAACGCGGGACTCGAATATCGGCGCTACGCTCAATATCAATCCATACAATCGTGGTCAAGACATTTCGGTTAAGCGTCAGTCTTGTGGAGGCATTAGCAGAAAGGTCAGAGCGCACCCCCCCCCCTCTTTCCAAGGAAGTAGGATATGATGATGATGTCTGAGGACAAATATACAACTTTAGTGGCAGACGCTGCGCTGTTACAAAGGATACATGACACCTGCTAAACATGAATGTCAGTAAAAATCATGGGGATCCATTTCAGATGTGCTGAGATCTTCAAGGCTGAAGCGATCACATACGTTAGGACTGCTTGTGTGGAGAACGTGTGGAGATATCACAACGACAGCACTAACCGTGCTGAGCCAAGACCAATTATCTCCAGTCACAGCGCAGAGTTGACCTGTGACCCCGAATCAATACACCTATTCTTGTAAGCTTGCGGCACTAATGGATATTTTCTCCTCCTTCATCTTGCACGTGAATCTCGAACGGTTGTCAGATCCTTCTGACTAATGAGGGGCTGTAACACTCTGATTGATATTGTAGCTGCTGCTTATATGAAAGTAATAAAGACACAGGAAACTTGAGGTGTCAAGTTGAGGGATTTATTAGAGAAGGGTGGATATAAAGGTATCGTATGCAGGGATTCTATTCTCTGAGCAAACCACAACTAGTCAAACCTCTCTGTCTATATTATACGCTACACGACTTCCAAACAAGGTCATCATAGTTAGTGACGTTACCATTCAAGAAAAGGGGTTTAAAAAGGCAATACAATAGACCATAAGTGTGCTTTGGTAAAAAAAAACAACACCATATGGATTATTATTAATATTATTATTATTATAATCATCGGGAATGGGGGAACTACTCGGATGCTGACACTTCCAGGTATTTTAAACATAAGTTATTCCTAGCACTACAGGTTAACATTCAAATTGAAAAAAACAAACAAAGTCATCAAGGATCATACCACCACTGATATCCTCCGTTTAGAGCAACTCCTTGAACCATGTAAGATTTCCATTGAGACTGTTTAAGTGTGTATACAAGCAGCCAGTCAGTAGCACATTAATGATACAGCTAGAATATCAACTGCCACAATTAATTTTATTATTTTTTTTAAATGCCTCACTTCCTCCTCTGATATGTTTCTTTCCCCTTTTTTTTGTTTTTTAACTTTCATATTTTCAAAATGTCGTTCTGTCTTTGTCACATTTTGGCTCTCACATATTAAGCTACAATAAGATCGATAAATACTGTTGGGTTGTGTGCTGGCTGTCTGTGAGCCATGAGGACCACAGTGTTAACAGGAGCCACAGTGTGGCAGTTTTAATATATACTGTAGTCCTCCTGAGGTGTCACCAAGCACACACAGGGCAAACAGAGCTGGGTTAACACAATGTAAAAAGGGAACTTTTTCATCAACTTCTCGCCGTCACGTTGAGTTGTTTTTCTTAAGCATGACTTCTTTTTTCGTTTTTCCTTTTCTTCTTAGAAGGAGTCCATGGCCTTGAATTCGCTGAGGGCCTGGACGGGGGAGATGTGTTTCTTCTGGGAGCCTCGTCGTACGCGAGTCTGGCATTCCTCGGGCTTCTCCCTTTTTACCAGAGGCTTCTTCTCGGGGGCCTTCATGCGCCAAGACACAACGGGCGAGTTAACAGCAGCTGTTCCGTACACCTTCTGGTACTTGGTGGAAGCTACATAAGACGCCTTTACAGTCAGCACCACTGCATTCATTAGGTTCTTGGCTGCTTGGATCAGGGAGGTGGCGCTGTCCAGCTGAAGAGCGTACGACGAGTTGGAGGGGAAAGAGAAAAATATTACATCAAAAGTCGGTTTGTCTTAGAATGAAAAGGACACTAATTTTCTTGCCTTAAACAACATTGAAACATATCAGCTACAGTATTGTGCAAAAGTGTTGAGCCACCCTCATTTCTTTTTAATTTGCTCGGAAAAATGGGTGCAGTGAAACACAGTGTCTACAGCAGAGTTAAAACAGAGTTTGTACAGTTCTGTCGAGCTGTAATGTAATATTGGTATGATCACGTTTTTTAAACACTGCCTGAACTCTCCTAGGCAAGCTTTAAGTCATCTTCAGGAATAGTTCTCCAGGTTTCTTGAAGGACATTCAAAGCTCTTCTTGCCGTGGCTACCCTTTGTTCTCTTCTCTGTCACGATGATCGCACACTTCTTCAATAATGTTGACGTCCAGGCTCTGGGCATGTTTTTGGCTTTTTTTTGGTACACAATTTTTTTTCTAATCTATTTATTTTTCTATTTTATTTTTATAATATATCTGTAATTCACTTTTTTCTTGCTGACCTTTGTGCTGCTGTAACTGAATTGAATTTCCCCAGTGTGGGATTAATAAGGTCTCTCTCTATTTCTATGATAATGTTGGATTGTGTGTTTTTCTACCCAGGTATGATTTTAATGCATTAGCAGTGTGTTTGGGATCATTCTGAAAAATGAAGCTGTTGCTAATCAGAAGCTTTCCAGATGGTTTTGCATGGTGGATCAAAATGGGATGGTACCTTTTTGTGTTCACAATTCAATCAATTTCGATCCTGAACACTGCTGGCTGAAGTGTGGCTCCAATCTGAACCAAAAATTTCAAATGATTCAAATGATGATGAATGGATTCATCACTACAATATGACCTTTTACCACAAAATTTAAGTCTAGTTCTTATATAATTTGGCGTGTCTCAGACTTTTCTCCTGTTTCCATTTCTTCCTTCCTATTTCTTAAGGACATGATTTTTAGATACCGTTCATCTGCTGCAGATTTCTGGGTCTTTTAAACAAGTCTGTCCCACACTTGTCCAGTTTCCTCAGATTTTTTAAGGCCACACTGCACACCATAATGAAATTAGCCAAGTTTTTGGCTAACAGCTTTCTGAGAATGACATTGTTGTTGCAATACTTGTATCGTGTGCCTGTCAAACTCTGTTATTTTTGGCATTTTTCATGGATTCAACTAAAGAGAAGGGAACAAATGATGTGTTTTTGTAAAGGTTACTAATAAGAAAGTGACTAAAGAGAGCAAAGAATGAATTTTAAATTGTAAGGTATCTGTTATGTTTAGACACAACACTGCTTCATCCCTTGAATTAAGTGCCCTTTTTAATACTTGCACTTATACTTCAGTGTTAAGTGGTTCAACATAAAATGCTTCTTTAAAAATGATAAGGTACAAGGACTGGACTAGAAGTTGGTAAAAAAAAACAGCGAATGACCACAGAAAAACTTTAAAAGCCTGGAGAACTATTGCTTAAAACCAATTAAAAAATTCACAATAAAGTCTGGCTCCTTGGAATCAAAATATGAAGAAATGAAGGGTGACTCAAGACTTTTGCACAGCACTGTAGATACTACACCTAGAAGGTCTGTGCCGCAACCGGCAATTAGAGAGGATAAAAACACTCTCACTATATGACATCTTATTTTAGCAGTTCTTAATTAGCAGAGGCAGGGGTCAGGTGCACCTCTGTCTCCGTCTGTTTTGTTTGGCTGACATTTAAGGGTCGTGGCCAGTGGGCCTCCTCCTACATCACACTGAGACGAGTCAACAGTTTAGATTTAATGAGTGTGGACTCCAGCTGGCCACCATGAAAAGGTTAAAATCTCAGCAGGGCTTGCATATCTCATGTGAGACAAACATTAGAGTCCTGAGATATGAAGAAGTGTATCAACCCAGGATGCGGGGAAATCCAAAGCAAAGATAAAAGTCAAGTTTGTTTTTAGTTGGCTTCATTGAAACAGATCTTTTATTTTTTTTTCCCCTGATAAAATCAAAATTCACAAAAATTGGTCAGTAAAGAGAACTGCAGGGCTCAACTTTTATAGTTTAAAATGTGTTTAAAGTCCACAAATGCTGCACTAATGATGATAGAAGAGACTCGTATACCAGCTTGTTTTATAAGTCATACAAATTATACTGTTTAGTTTAGAAAGATTCATAAAATTGTGCATTGTTGTAGTTTTTAACCACCTGACTTCTGTATTTCATTCACTGAAAAACATGATGGATAAGAAGTTTAAGAACCTCATGAATATTAAATCCAAGTAACATCGAATAATTGTCTGATTTTGGTTGGAGCACTATTAGGAGTTCATGAGGCATGAACACTACAACTGGAAAAAAGCCTGTGGTGCATATTTCAGGTATTATTAGATGGCAATCGTTTTGAAATAATTGCATCAGCCATAATCTACACGACCCTTTATCTCATCTTCCAAGCTTCATTATGACCTTGAACAAAAAGATTTGCCCATCCGCAGCATGGAGCATAAAAAAGGTCTTAAATGGATCAAGTCTAGTGAATCTACGCTTAAAGCGTATCTACAACATCAGTGATAGTGAAGCACTTACCCCAGACACGATGAGCTCTCCACCCAGATTCTGGACCTCAGCTTTCACCTTGCTGCAGATGTTGAGCTGATGACAGTACAGGGCAATTCTCTGAAGGTAAGCCAGCAGATCCTGCTTGCACGCTGAATCAGGGCACTGAATGGAAAAGAGGTGCAAAGACACATGCAGTTAATATATGATCATGGCAATTAGACTTTAAATTAACAGCAGCAAAACCCGACAGTTTTTACTTTTTCATCTTTAGCCTTCTCACACTGACAGCTGTGCATCATAATTCAGAAATTCTGCAATACAAATAAAGGGATGTGCCCAGAAATGTACACTGTTTTAATGCAATAGTTTCCAATGCAATGGATATAAGCAGACTCACACAGAGAATCACATACATCTTCCTGCATCATCGCAATGATGTGTAGTGACATGCAAATGTGATTATTGCATCTACAGTGGGGGAAATAATTATTTTATCCCCTGCTGAATCTGTAAGTTTGCTCACTTACAAAGAAATGAATGAAATGTCTGAAATGTCTAATTTGATGGTTTATTCGATGAGAGGAAAATCAATTTATAAATTTTGTGTGGTTTTTTTTCTGGAATTTTGGTTGATATTCTGTCTTCATTAAAATGAAACTAAAACCTGTTAATTTCTTTGTAATGAGCAAACTTACAAATTCAGCAGGGGATCAAATAACTATTTCTCCCACTGTATGAAGTGTAATTTGTATACATGGCTGAAAATGTTTTTACATTTTGATCCAGTCAAAGCCATGGAAAATGGTCTTAGGACTTGTTTCAGACATTATTGCCAAAATCTAAGTCTAAGCCTATCGCAGAACTACCATCTGGATTTAAAGGCGTTAAGTTTTCCCCAAAAAATAATTCAGATCCAAGTTCTCCATCAAATTGGATTGTTATAATAGTCATGGTGTCTGAAGTTGAGCCGGTTTTAAACTATAATACCAAGAAAAACAATCCTAAAAAAAACCAAGCAAAAAAATAGAAACAGCGGGGTTCCGGCGTTTTTGGTTGCTAATTACACGTCTTTGCGCAGAGCACGAAGGCTGTTGCTCAACATTTTTTTTCTCCATTGTTAGTTGTTGCAGGCATGAGTTTCAAAGGCGAGTTGAGTTGCACTGCAGGGTGTCAAACACATTCATTTCACATGAAACAAGTTTGTCACAGCATGTTGCAGAAGAAGAAAGCCGATCAATCCACAATGAACGGACACAATATTTCAAACCCAGAACGACTTACTTCCACAGCAGCCTTTCTTCCCCTATGGCTCACTTTTTATATTATTATTTTGAATCAGAAGTTCTGACCTGGTCCTGCTGGCCTTTGTGCTACTTCAACAGGAGAAAGACCAATCATACAGAGCAGCAAATGGACCAACAGGGAATAAGGGGACAACCTCCTCAGGTATCCTACTATCACACAGTTTGCCCCTATTATTCCATCTGGAAGCCTTCCAGGAGTCAGCTATGGCCCACTAAGCTCCCAGTGGGTTAAGAACACTGCATCAGCTGCTTAAACACTGTGAGCATCATTTTGTAGCAGCACCTTTCTTCCAGCCATTAATATTAAACGGTCCTAACTAGGACATTCAGCACCACTGTGTGGGGAAATGCACAGCTCATTTCCTTGTCTTCTGGGCTCGGGTATATGGGGGATGGCAAGTTAAACATCGAGCTGTGACATGAATATACCCCCCTCCAGGACTTACAACTTTCCTGGCTTCCTGTTTCATCTTCTTCTACCTGAGACAAGGCCTCCTGTGCCAAGAAAAATTGCATCGACCGGCCCAAAGTGCCCTTCACTGATGCTCACAAATGGATAGCAAAAGGCTGTCTTTTGTCTTTGGTGAAATGTTTGGAGTTTTTTTCTTCTTTCCAACCTGCAAAAATAATTGCAAAAAGCAATTCAAGGCATAGTTACGGCTAGAGCAGGACTTTCAACAGCACAATAAAGCACCATCTTCCTCTCACTGAGTGCAGACTGAGGCCGAGCTGCTAGCTCATAAAGCAGCCAGCGAGGGTGAAGCGTCTCTTTGGGCATTATCACTGCACCGCCAGTCCTGGCTAGAATAACTGCTAACTGCACTTCGCACTGCTGGCACTTCACACTATTGCCCGAGGCAACTTTGATGCAGACATGACACAATTGTTCCCTATTGTACAGTTGACTAATAGCCCAGTTCTTCCACAGATTCCCTGTTGATGTAAATAAATTGTATGGCCCATTACTTTGCCTGGCTCATTGAAGCCCTTTCTCTTTATAGCGAAATAGGATTCATTACTGTCTAGTCAGGAAACAACGTGCAGTGACAACTGGACTTTTTCGGCCTTCGCCAAACTCTCTCTGACCTTCTCTCTTCTTTCACTATTATATGAACATTTTTATATTAGTGTCCAGAGGAACAAGCAAGAGAGTTCTTTTTTTGTTTTTGCATAATTTGGCCCTAAATGAATAAAACATGCTCCAAATGGATAATTTAGCAAGATGATGTGAACTCTCTTGCTAAGATGAGGGCAACACCATCAGAGTGTGGCAGTCTGTCAAAACACAAGTCACACCTCACGCTGATGCTGCATTTATAAGTAGGCTTGGACTTTTTCTCCTAAATGATTCACTTTGTAAGAAGTAGTAATTAGTAAATAAAAACTGTTTCGCTCGCAGCCTGAGCTCTGTTGCTGTTTTGCCTTTATCGTAGCGTTTTGTTGTGCGTTAAATGGATAACAGTAGACGAAGGCAAGGATGAAATCTGAGCGAGAAAAGGCTGACTTGAAGATGGTACGATGACAGATTCAAATGGAGCATGTTACACTCAGTTACACAATATGTCTTCTAGCTGACTGGACAGCTACAGTCTCTCTGATGGTAAGCTGTCACTTGTCAGTTACGTCAAGATAGCTGGTAATCTTTCTATTTGCTCATTCAGTCTTTGCATCTCCACCAAAGGCCGAGCACTGCTGTGCTCTCATACATACTGAAATCACTTATTATATTTTAGTGCATTCCTAATGCACCGCATCTTCTTCTTATGATTTATTCCATTATCTGGCATGTTGCACAGGAAAAGTCTTAAAAGAAAAATTACAATTTCCCACCATCGACAAAATAAATAATTCAAGTGACCTTGAGTACCATTCATGATTTTTTTAAACATGTGACTATTGATTTACATTTAAAATGTGCAATTTCTGCCCAGAATTAAAATTATTATTAACTGAATTTTACCTATAAGAACTACGGACCCCACCAAAAACTTATAATGTCAGTGACGTCCTCTTCACTTCACACACTTGCAATGTGATCACAAAAATATTTTAGGTTAAAAAAAGGATTTTAACAAATGAGCAAACAAAGCACTCGGAAGATCTGACAAGTCTTCCACACAACCTTTCACTTGGCGACTGGGATGGTAGGTGGACTGGTTTTGATAAACTGCTTTTCTACTCTACCTGAGCACTCTCAAAGTGAATCTCTCATTCACCAAAGCATTTTTTCTGTGTCCAAGTGTTTTCTTTCTAACATTCACAGCCGCACACAGGCCGATGAACGCAAAGAACAACTTGGGGTTCACTATTTTGCCCAAGGACACTTTGGCATCCAGACTGGAGCAGCCAGGATCGAACCACCAACCTTCCAATTAGTAGATGACCTGTGCTACCTCTTGAGCCGTAGCAATCACTGTTAAATACAGCTACTTCTGACTGCTCCAGCCAGTGCCAATCAAACTGTATATTTTTGTTTATATTGTGAGATCTTTTAATTAGACATAAGTTTAGCTTTTGCTGCTGTCTGTCGAAGTGACAGGAGCTTTGCTGGTACTGGTTTGCACGCACTGTGACAGAAGCTTTTGCTCTGACAACTAAAGCAACATCTGAAAGTCTGTGTATGTAGCTTTAAAATTGAGTATGTTTTGAAGCATTTGTAATGACCTTTAATAAATTATTGTGCAGTACAACTCAGTGCTCAAACTGCATATTTACAAAAGTGAAACGCAAATGAAAAGTACTTTTTCAAAGCAATGATAAGCAGCAAAAGTAATGTGAAATATAATAAAAGATAAGGGAGGCAGTATTAAATATTTTAAAGACGTCTTAGCAGGAAAATCTTATAATACTACCAAGGGCAAGAAAACTATGATCCTCCTGGTAAATAGCTTCTGTGAAGCCACAATCATTCTATCAAAGACAACTACTTTGTCTAATATTACACTGAATGTGGGCACTGTATCACACTTACAGGGTCACTCTGTATAATGCCTTTCTAAGAATAGCTCCAACCTGAAGTTCTTACCATCTCAGGTGTAGTCATATTTTCTGTAACAATACTCACCTTGACATACTACACAGAAATGTAAAGACACCTACGACAACTGTCAACACAGATACCAAGTACCTGTGTTGACAGAATGACTCAGCAATCAAAGTGTGCCTGCCTCAAGCCAAGTTATTCATACTGCTACATGTCACTGTTTTTCATAACGCTGTGCTCGGCGCTATACGAACTCCTAAAGATAAACTTGATGGTGGTTGGTGTCATAAGAATCCTAACGGCGTGAGGAGTCCAAAGATCTGCTCGCTGAGATCTTTAAACCCCAGTTTCACTTCTTTTGCAGGGACATTCAAAGTCATCTGAAAAGCTGCTATGTTGTGCAAAGCCTCCATCTATGTCCACAGAAGACAGTCAACACTCGCACCTCTGTCAAATGATAAAAACATTTGGGATCAGTCAGATGCATCTTTAAATTTGCCTCCAGAACTGTACATATGAGACATCGTAACTTTGATCTTCTGGGTGTGGCGAACAACAGCTGGAAGGGTCTCCGATGCTGTCCTCGAGCTCCATCAAGATGACGACACACCCACGATTTTCCCCCAACTTTACTCGCTTTTCAGAACCTCGAATGCATTTCCAAACTCGCCACTCCATTTATCAGCTGCTGTTTGAGGTGACGGCTACTGCTTTTTCGTATTTATTAATTCGCGGCACATTCATGTTTAATGCTTTTCAGTCATTCATTCATCAACTGCATTTATTATTCAGGAGTAATTAGCATCTTTGTGGCGTTATTGTTGGGTCTATGTTTGTTGTTGTTATAAATAAATGTTTCATATTTTCATCAGGTGCATCAGGTTCATGTTTTCTTAAAAATACTTTCAGTTAATTTATTTATTATGTCTTCTAAGCTCACTTCCTGTCTTTAAATGGGTATGCCTGATAGGTCTGATTAGAGCTATACTATTTGGACTGGGGAAACAGACACACTCTCTACTTTTAAGATTACATTTAAAAATTTCCTTTTTGATAAAGCTTATAGTGATGGTTGGATCAGGTGACCCTGAATCCTCTCTTAGTTACGCTGCAATAAGCTGCCGGGGGCTTGAATGTTTCATATTCCCTCACTGTGTTTATATACCACTCTGCGTTTAATCGTTAGTTATTATTAATCTCTGGCTGTCTTACACAGCCTGTCTGTTCTCCATCCCCTCATCCCCAGCCTGTTGCAGCAGATGGCCGCCCCTCCCTAATCCTGGTTCTGCTGGAGGTTTCTTCCTGTTAAAAGGGAGTTTTTCCTCCCCATTGTCACCAAGTGCTTGCTCCTTTGAGGCCATTTAATTGTTTATTTAATTGTTGGGGTTTTCTCTGTGTTATTGTAGAGTCTTTACCTCACAATACAAAGAGCCTTGAGGCAACTGTTGCTGTGATTTGGCGCTTTATAAATAAAACTGAACTGAACTGAGTTGAATTATGTTAAACCGCGATCAAGCCTCAGTGTCTGGCTGTGTTCACATAAGCTTTATTGTTGTGCAACAGTGGGACAACAATACAACTGTGCTAAATTGGAAAATACACAGTTTTTGTTTGCCAACATGTGCATTCAGAGTACCGCTAAAAACACATAACACAAGCAAAAAGATGCTCCAAGAAAGAAAAAAAAAATGCACTTTTGGATTAGAGACACGGTTTGAGAAATATTGGGGTGTTGGATGCTTAAACTGAATGAAATGATGAATTAGATATTTAGTATGCATGTAGGGGTTAACAAATCAAGCACCATGAGAAAATGAAGCGGGAGAAATAGAGTAGAAAAAAAGACATTGCTGGAGTGAAATGGGGTGAAGTGCCTCTAGGGTTTTTTCTATGTCATGTGCTGTGCTCAAACGACTATGAAAGTCCCCCACTTCCATACTGAATTGCCTTCTGCCTCACATGTGCTCATCAATAGGGCTGACGTGGAGTCATGGTGACAAGGTTTGCTACTTATGGGACCTGTCTGAATGCAGTGGAGAAGGCTTTACTTTTACTGTCAAGCCACAGCACTCTCGACAAGCACCGGTTACTGACTACAATGTGCGAATGCAAAATACTTGTCTTTATCCGCAACAATAAAGGTCATTTTATTTCTTGTGTAATTCCATTAAGATGCTTGATAAAAGCAAACTTTTCAGCTTTTAACTTTTATTAACTCATTCTGATTACTAGATGGCATGGCAGCAAATGGACCGAGTGCCCAACATGAGTACTTTCAGAATAAATACATGCTGGAAATGAAAAGGTCCTCAAGTCCCACTTTATTTTCAGTACACAGTGCTGATGTCCCTGGAAGTGTAGCAGAAGGCTCTGAATATTCAGTAAACACTGGTCTAGGAAACATTTAAGTGAGAATTAAAAATGGCAAGCCACCTGCTCTTTTCATTACGGCAACTGTTGATTCAGACACAGGCTCTGGAAGTGATTTGCCATGTGACAGATTCACTCCTACCTAAACCCTGTTAAACACTGATCATCACTTGGCAGTCTACGAGCCAAGAAGTGAATACAAAGGCACACAAATACAAATCCGTGCTTCTTTTGTACTCTCTGTCCCAGATATTTCTCTCAACAACATACGCACCGCCAAACAGAGGCAAATGTTTTCACACATGGAAACATGCAAAAAGAGCCCGAAACTTTTGTTCTGTAGTGCAATATGCTCTGGAGAGCAGGATAGTGTGACACGAGCAGAAAAGTGCCAGCTTTGACTAAAGATTCCTTCTGGGCTGCTGAAAGCTTAACATACTCTACAGCCTTAAAAACTAGCGCGCATTCTGTGCTGTGGTAAGAGCAGAAGGCTTGTTGATATATTGTTGTGAAGTCACATATTGTCACAAGAAGGCACAAGATAAAGAACATTTAAAAGGGGTGGTCAAAATCCTCTTTGGTTGAGTCCACATTAAGGAAAGATGTTACAAAGGTTATTTCTTTTCTCCTTTTTTGCCTTTTTTAAGATGCCGGACATCTAAATAGCTTTTCAACATGTTTTAATTTTCCAGAAGGTTAGGTCATAGGCCAAAACACAAGTGTTTTCTCATTTAAAAGTATGTCTACTGCTGTTTTGGTTCAGTTGTACTGCTATCATGCTACATGCTGCCAACAGACATTCTTGTAGCTACCATTTAACAGTTTAACAGCCTGTTAACTGTGCAAAACAATTACTAAGTCTATCTAACACTGGATATTGGAGTTCAGACTCAACAAGATTTTGAAAACATTCCTCTGAGATTTTAGTGTATAGTATTAAAATGAGAACATTACATAAGCGATGGACACGTTCAGCAGCATTACGCAAGTAGACTGTGGTGTCTAAACGACGACTTTGGGCCTTTGGTGCTTAAAGGCCCAAAGTCTGCAAAGAAAATATCTCCACACCATTACACCAGCACCACCAGCCTGAGCTGCCGACTCTCTCGTTCATCATTTGAATGCTGCAGCAGAAATCAAGACTCATCAGATCAGGCAACATTGTTCCAGTTTTGGTGAGCCTGTGTGTAGCCTCAATTTACTGTTCTTAGCTGGAGTGGCAGCCAGTGTGGCCTTCTTTTTTTTTTTTTTTAACCTGTCCTGTTTGGTTCTTTTGCCATCAGAATTATTGTCTAAAGGCAAAGAAAGATGCCCAACGGATTTACTTTACCAAATGGACCATCCCAGCCTTGCCGTAATGGTCCATCTGATTCACCTTTTATTGTTTATTTTATTTTCACTTGCTGAATACGGGACAGACTTGACTGGTGGAAAGAAAAGGGGAGAAAGAAAGAGGGAAAGAAAAAAAAAAAAACCTGAGAAGAGGGACGGGGAAAAAGGGCAAAAAACAAAAACCAACAGAATAAGCAGACAAAAAAATACATATCGATCACCTGGATCACCTGTTGAGAAAGAAAAAAGAAAGCAAGCAGAAGAAGACGAGAGTAATAAACAAGATCACAATGATATATGGGAATATGACAGTAAATACTAAATATTAAACATTATTGTGCGTGCAGCACGTGAGATCGACAGCACACAGTGTGCTTTGAGGTAGGACCCCAAAAGGGTGTAGTTTGTGTGTGTGATCACCCGTGTGTACACCTGTGAGCATGAACGCGCTTGTTTTTAAAAGGTTCCTTCATGTAATGATCTGCTAGAGGGTGTGGGGGGCCGCTGCCCCGACCTCCAGGGCATGAAGCAGGTATGGAGGAGATCAAAACTCCAGACATCCAGAGGCCCCCAGAACACAAGAGACCAAGGAAGACCAACAGAGGGGCAGCCGCGCCACTATCCCAGAAAGAGCTGAGGAGAGTCCCAGATGAGGGTCACTCAGCAGCCGCGGAGCAGAAGCCAGGGGGGTTGCAGTGACGTGCCGTGAGCTCCGCCGGCAGCCAGCTGTGCCTGAGTGACCGAGCCCCGGGCCGAGAGGCCGAGGGCACCCCATCCCGAAGTGGCCCGAGCGAGCCCCAGGCTCCATGCCCCGATAAGCAGCCGCCAAGGAGTGAGCCGGTGGGTACCTGGGCGCCCACCCCGGACACAAAGAACCACCAATGCACCGATGTCTGAGGGCGTCTGCCACCGGCAGGGGAAGTGGTGGGGGAGATGGCCCCACCATGCCAGTGTGGCCTTCTGCTTCAAGGTTCAATGTGCATTTCAGAGATGCTCTTCTGAATACCTTGGTTGTAGTGAGAGGTTATTTTGTTACTTTTGCCTTCCTATCAACTCAGAGCAGTCCGATTATTCTCCTCCAACCTCTGGCATCAACAAAGTATTGTCACACAGAGACTTGCTGCTCCTTAGATATTTTCTGGGGAGCAGCAGTAAATATCTTATAGATCATTCTCTATAAACCCTAGAGACGGTTGTGTTGGAAAATCCCAGTAGATCAGCAGTTTCTGAAATACTCAGACCCTCTCGCCTGACACCAACAACCATGCGACATTAAAGTCACTGAAATCACCTTCTGCAAATCCCTCTCTGATGCTCCGTTTCAACTTCAAAGCTTGTATTGACCTTGCCTAAACATACTGAGCTGCTACCATGGGACTAGCTGATCAGATATTGACATTAACAAGCAGCTGGACAATAAAATGAACAAAAAAGTGCATAAAGTTGAATAATAATATAGTGGTTAGTGAGTGTATGTGGCAAGTTGTGCGGTCAGTTTTCATGGATGTACACACTTATTATGCATATAACATATAAAACAACTTTAAGTATAGAGATTATACTTATAAAAATCTTGTGCTTTTCACTAAGATAACGTGGCTGTGTGTGATGATGCATGACGCTTTATAGAGGCTTCAGAAAGAGATTTCACTGTTATAAGTCTAAAATTTAATGTGAGCTCCATCATTTCTTCAGCTAAGCAGCAATGGATGGAAGCCCAGTGTGTGTTAGTGAAACCAACAATGATTATTCCAAAGGTTTGCTAGCGAACAGCAGTAGCAATTACAATGACAACAGGCTGCCTTAATGAATCAGTGAGTCTTGAGCCTAAGTTTATTCTCACTTCTTATTAGAGACAGATGAAATGAAGAAGAACATTATGCATTACCTGGAGTGCTGCTAGCATTTTGAAATACCTCCCACTTCATTTGCTGTACACACACATAAACAACATACACACGTATTGCTTTTCACTTCCATCTTCCCCCGGCGCAGCGCTGATTGATTAGATATTGAAAATGGTCTGTCAGCGTGTTTTAGAGAGGTACTCATCTGATAATGAATGCAACACCTCGGTTGGGAGCTAATTATATTAGAGACACAACTTGGTTCTGCTGTCTTGCTCTCTCAGTGTTGGTCCCTTTGGGAGACAAAGTCATGCAGAAACACACCCCGCTGCTCCGGCAAGGCTCATCAATGCCCACAGTAAAGATTTCCATCGGCCATGCCGGCTTATTCACAATTTGCTCCTCCGCCAGAAACCGTGACACAGTCAGAGACGCATTTAGACTGATACAAAGTACGTGTATAATGGCAAAAATTAAACTAAGCAGACACAAACTGAGTTGCAAAGCTACCTGATCTGCAACAGCACGGGCCAATTTGTCCATCCTGGAACCAGCCTCTGCAATTTTCTTAGCCGCGTTGATCACATCTGAGGAGTTCTTCAGGGGGCCTTTGCCTCTGGGAAAATTCAAGGAGAGAAGAAGGAAAAAAAGGGATGGTGGGTGGAGTTGTAGAGGCAGGAGGCATGCAGAGCTTCCCTTTAAAGACTGCGCTCACCCCAGTGCTGCACAGGCATGTAGGGAAGCTAATTTGCTGTTTGTGGCATTAAAAATATGACACAATACAATAACAAAAAAATTTCCCAGATAATGGATGAAACAAACACAGTCTACCTTTATCCCTAATGATCCATCTTGGAGACATGCTTTGAAGCACTCTCCAAGAAGGAAACAATTTATGCTTTAAAAGCAAAACATGAAAATTTTCAGAGAAGTTACGGTAAAAGGGAAAAAATACAGGAGAGGAAACCAGAGCGTTTGTGATCTAAGTGGGATTTTTTTCTTTCTTTTTTGCAACAAAGGGGAGAGTTAATGTGGCTAAGAGAACTGTGCCTGCCTCTCACTGATGTCTCATTTTTAGTCACTGGAAGTTGAAACTTCCATTCAGTTTGTTCATGCCAGCGTGAGTCAACGGGGTCACTGCCAAGTAATAACGGTGCAGTCACAGCACCGCAGTCACAAACACTCATGACTAATCATGGTTCTGATTTTCACCAGCCGCAATGGCGTGACCGGTATTGTTTTCACCTTGTGAGTGTTTGTGTGCGTGAGTAAGTGTCATCGTGGCAAAATGTGGTCCTGAGGACACCTACGGATCACGAACTACAGGTGGCTTAAGTACTGTGGCAGGGTTAATGTGTCTCTCTGAACCCTCAGATTAAGGAGACTGCTGGCTTTAAAAAAAGCAGGAATCAACATATAGCCCATCTCTGAACCATGACAACCGTTACAGCCTGATCATAACAAAGTGCTTTTTTTGCCTTCAACAAAACAGAATATAGTTTGCTTTTCAAACAATCTCCATCTGCATAATTTTCACATTTAAAATAAAAATGTTCACTGTGTGTCACTCTTACCTGGTGAAATCTGTCATCTCCATCATGATCATGCACATCTGCTTGGCGAGCACAATGATGTCGTTGCCATTGTCGTCCCACTTGGCAACTTCTGCGTCTAACTTGCACTTTTCCTGTCTGAAGCTCTCCACCTGCTCAGCAATCTTTGCCTTCTCCTCCTGGGGAAGCTGTGCCATGATGGCCTGCAGGCAACACGGGAGTATGAAGGAAGCAAAAAGCATTAGAGGAGGAGGAAGATATTATGAAAGGGTACATTTGAGCTGAATAAATTGGGAAGATGGCTCATGAGGGAAAAAACAGTGGAGAAAATAAAGCAGAGAGCTAAAGTTGGGTGGGAGAGAATGAGAAGGAAATGAGAAAGAAAGAGGGATTATGCTAAGAGAAACAGCATAGAGGGCATTTATAAAAGAGCTGTTGCACCATTTGTTCATTTTTTTCCTTCCCCCTTCTGGTACACTTTTTTTATCCACTCAACAAAAACTTGGACAAAAGTTAAACATTAAATCTGGGGTCTGACGACTTGCTCCTCTGAAACACTTCAAAATAAAGTTCTAAACTTTATATTTAATGACTGGAACTTTTCAAACCACTTGACATCTTATATCCATAAAAAGCAAATCCATTTTTTTTTTTATTCGCCTTCATTTTTTTTTCTCCTTCCATGAGAATACATTTGCTCTCTCAGCGGCCTTTGGGGGCAGGTCCAAAATGGCATAAATCTTGTGGCAAGGTCACAGGCGCAGTAAGGACCCAGTATTATTTGGGAGATAAATGTATAATTACCTCGCTTCTTAGACCAGAGAATGAATAATGCATTTGTTCAACATTATGTCAGGGGGGTGAGATGGAAGGAAGAGTAACCTGGTTTCCATTAGGTCGATTCTATTGACTCGAGAGGGTGAGAGAGAAAACGGGTACAGTGAAAAAAGGAAAGTCACCATTGTTTTTTAACCTCATCTATTATTGACTGCCCTCCAAGAATTGCCATTCTCTTAATGAAATAATCACCCTACTCCTCCCTTTCCCTCTTCCTTATTCCCTCTCTCACAGCAAAGCTGGTGTGTGGGGGTGTGGGGCGAGCTTGATGAGCGAGTGCGTCACTTTGCTCAGTGCCCCTGGTAGATGTGTGAGGAGGGAAACGGGGGGGAAAAAAAACCATAGATGACTTGTCTTCTTGAAATTCTTTGAAAGCGAATAAGCATAGGGGAGAGGGCCAACAATGAAAAAGAGAAAATTGAAATTACAGACAGAAATAGAGAAGCATGGAGGCACAATTTTCTCATCAGAGGCCAGCAGATGCGTCCATGAGCTTTGGCCTACTGATCACTTTGTGAGCGGAGTGCTGCAAAGCTTTGATGGCGGTTAGCTTGAAAAAAAAAGAAAAAGAAAAGAAAGAAAAAAAGCCCATACGGCATAAACAAACAAGCAAAACCAGCCCCCTCAAGCCCAGTGTAGATTTCCTCTGCTGCTTGTGCCAAGACACACAAACAACAGAGCTGAAGCAAATCCCATTTAACAGCATGTGGGGTGAAAACACTGCTCATATTTAAAACAAATACCAAGTTACTATGTATTCAGACTGCACAATGAGGAATAAACCATTTAAATCACACAAGTGATTTCAGCAGGGCAAACTTCTATTCGCACTGCAGGTATGCCTGCGCGCGTTGCTCAGGGGCTCTGGGTCCTCGACACCGCTGACTGGATGAACATCGACTTTGCGCTCGCTCATCTACACATCAAAAACACGTCCAAATGTTAGATCACTAAGGAGATTTGTATTATTTTATTAGAGTCACGAGTGGTTCTTAAAGCGGTGTCTGTGTGGCATAGCGTCCCAATGATGATTTTTTTATGGATGGCAATTTGCAGAATAAGCTACAAATCGTAAAAACTGTGCTACATCACAAAAAAAAGTTAATACATTCAAATGGGACTAATTTATGCCAATTAAACAAGGATGCTGTGTCTATTTTTTTAATTATTTTGGTATTTTTTTGACGTGGAAGAAACTCAGGAACAGTCACAGCCTACTTTAACAACTCTGTTTTATCAGCAATGAAAACATGGAACCAAGTCACCAGCAGCACAGCAGTGCCTCACCTCAGACAACCTCAAATACAGCTGTTTTTTAATTTTCAATTTATTCTTCAAAACTACCTAAGAGAATCTTAACACATTTGCCTTAACATAACCGTACAGTTATGTTAATATACATTTTTTTGGACTGTGTAAGCAACTTAAAAATGTTGCTGTTTTCTTCTAATCTTCAAAACAATTTTTTTAAAAAGCCTCATAATTACATATCATTTTTCCTCTCATGACATCAAAAATGGTGTCAAGTATCAAGTATTTCTGTGGGCATCAGTATCGAGTTTAAAATTCTTGGATGGTGGCCACACTCATATGTTGCATGAACTGCTCTGCTCACTCTTTTCATGCACACCTGCTTCCTTCTCGCTGGCCTGAATCTATGTTGCTGCCACTGGTGTTACAGTTGTTCTTACACCATTTCAAAAGCTTTTTAAACCCCACAGTCCACTGGTGGAGAAGTCACAACCTGCTGAGCTGAGCCTCAGGTGTGTTCATGTGGGAAATGACAAGGTCAAAGTCTAAACGCTGAGTATTAACACTTAGCCATATTCTACATTTATATTCTCGAAATTCTCGGCTGATTTTTTTGCTTTGTTCTATGCAACACCGCTTGCTGTGTCTCAGCTCTAAGAAAGTTGTATTTATGTTGCTGATTTGAATTACAACCTGTTTTTAAATTCAAATGAGTCTGAATAATACTTCAAGTATTCACAAATATAACCTTGAGAACAACAAAAGAAATTTTAGTCCAGACTCTTTAAAGGTGCTTGTGCTCTCAGCGGGTGGGGTCTGACAAGTCAATAGCCCCCCTTGGATATGGCTTGCTGATTACATGTTCACATCTCAGTGTGGCCAAAAATATAATGCACTGTGAGTGCTGCCTCAACAATAGGGACACCGGTGCTTGTGCTGTGACAGGCAGAGCTCTCTGACCTCGGGTCTCGAAGGTGGTCATTATCATCTTTGCTGTTCACATCTTTCCTGCACCCAACTGTTGAGGCATCAATAATTCACTTATTTCTATTATTATACTGAACAGTATGCTGCTGGTGTCAAAAAGGGTGGGTACGCCACATAGTATGTATGGTATGGTTTTGCAAAATGCCACTGTAATGAGGCAGGGATATAAAAATGTAAATTGAGAATCAGAGAGCCTCTAGATGCACTAAAGATGTTTTTTTTTCCTTCTGCCCATCTTCTGCTTGTAGAAACTACATAAAACGAAGTGAAACTGCTCTCCTAAACAACTAAAGGGAGCAAAAAGTCTCTTGAAACTCAACAATTTAGAGTGAAAATTCCTTCTCTAAAATTAGGGATCAGGGGAGGTTGGGGAGAGAAAGTGAGGGATTTGGTTAGTATACCGATTCACTCGGAAAACGGCGTGACAAAAGAGAGTGCGTCAGGGAGGAAAAGAGAGAGAAAGAGGTTCTGAACACAAAAGAGAGCTGCAAGCACAGGGGTAAACACACGAGCCAATTGGGACGTCAGGGGAGCAGGAAGGGCCCCTGGTGAAGCACCCCCCCCCTGCCAAACACACACGAGCACACGAGCACACACACACACCGCCGTCTCCTCCTCCTCCTTCTATCCTGCACTCTAGAATTCACTTATCCCCAAATCCCTTTCCCTACTTTACTGATAACAACAAGGAGCGGGCCTCGGGAGCTTAACATAGTGGCAAATCCGGCCGAGGGAGTTCTGTGCCAATACACTCTGCGGCTCGGCTACGTCTGCAGGGATTAGAGCGCTTTCCGGGTTTCTTCACCAAGAGCGGCATCTTGAAATGACTTTAATTTGTTTCATTTGAAATAAACTGCCCAGACACTCAGAGTTCAATTTTATGGATGACCTATCAGCACTGTTATCCAATCACAGTGTTAAGAAATGTTTGCCGTGTGTTGGGGTGCTTTATGTTTGGCTCCCTGTGCATTATCTGTGGCTTGTTATAGCAGCAGAGTTTGCTTCGGCATGTTCTGATAGAAAGAGACACTATACACAGACCCAATTCGCCTCTGTGTTTTTCTGCCCCCTCATTATACATGTTTGCTCTAATAACTTGGCTTTATGCAAAAGTATAATACAAGTGACAAGCAGAGCGCCGCACAAGCCTGGGGAACAAAGGCTCCTGGGACTGCCCTCGACTTAATTTGATTTTTTCCTCCCCTCTCTTTGGAGAAAGAAAGAGATTGAGGAACTTACTGAAGATATCATGCTTGTGTCCTGTGTGTGATACGACATACTGAAGGGGCTTGGAGGGATCGTGACTGTAAACCCCAGTATGCTCGTGTCAACTCCGATGGCGAAACCGGATTACGCTTTCTCTTGTCTCTTTGAATAGAAACACAGCTCGCTAGCATGGACTTGGCATGACCGTGAGAGGATAGCAAGCTCTATCCTGACACGACTGGCTGAGGCAGACTGGGCAGATCACCAGCGGTTCACAGCAAAAACATCTTTTATGAATGCACTTGCCTCATGCATGTTTAAGCTCTGAGGGCAGAACAGTAGCCATGAGTAAAACAGGCAATATCAATTAACTATGTGAGAAGCTTTGTCAGCACGCCAGATACTAAGAAGGCACCACATGACGATGCACACTCAATGTACAAATACGAGTAATCACGTTTGATAACCCGCCGTGATAAACTGCTTATGCGACACAAGCTCGGCTATATGGCTTTTTAATTTAAACCACCTTATATCATTATATCGCAGTAATAAGCTATGACAAAGGGACATGTTGTGACTTCAGACTGTTTCCAAGAAGAGCTGCCCACTCAAATCACAGCTGAGTGCCAGGAAAACTAGTTAACAGTTTGGTGCTGTGGAGCTCCTTTGTGTGCAAAGGCTGGTGCGTCTAAGCTCAGATGGCCACGCAATGTTACACCGCGGGTGCCTTAGTGGGCGTATACATACAGCAAACTTAAAGTACTTCGCACCCAGGACCCCTACAGTGCTGGATCGGCTATTGTGCACCCAAAAGCCTGCGCCTGTTCTTAATCCTCATAATTAGAATAAATTCTTACTCTTCATTTGAACTGACTGACACTTGTTCTCTTGACAGTTTATGACCACGGAGAAGGGAAATCAAATCTAAAGTATTCTTCCATGCTTGTATATAGAGTGTACATTATTGGTCTGTTTTTAAGGATGGAAAATATATCATTTGAATTTCCCTGAGTCATTTAAACATTTTCTTCTACGTGCTGCTAGTTCTTGATGTTCTGGGTGCTTTATTAAGAAAAATAACAGTGTCAGGTTTTCGATCAGATGCCTGATATGAGCCGTAATTAAATTTCACTCACAAGCACTTCTGGTGTTGATTGTGACTTCCATCTTTAAGGTGCAAAGGCAGAAGTAGCAAGATGGTGTCATAGAGTCGTAATGTGGGAGGGAAGAGGTTGGGGTGGGTGGATGGTTCAACATGATATGCAGCTTTGCCCACAGGAGCCTATTTGTTTCCTTCTGTATTTCTCTCTTTAAACTATGAAAATAATCTTTAGCTAACCCAAGGCAATGATAAAAAAATATATATATTTTTTGGTTCTGTTTTCAAGGGTTTGTTGGCAGGAATCATGTGATGATATTGAAAAGTTATACAACATGTTCTCACAGAAAACTTCCATTTATGGGTTAGTTTCTAAAATCCAATAATGGTAAATGGATTGGTGCTTATAGAGTGCTTTTCTACTCAATTTGAGCACTCAAAGCACGTTCCTACTACAATCCTCACTCACCTACTTTTACATTCAGTTTTTCTATGCAGTTTGAAGCACTTTTGCCCTAACGTTAAAGCACACAATGAATGCATTGGGGTCAACTCGGGGTTCAGAGATGTGCAGGTTGGATGAGCCAGGGATCGAACCACTGAACTTCTGATAAGTAGATTAAAAAATAAGAAACAAACAAACAAACAAACAAAAAAACAGATAACGGCCTTTCTTTGAAGCCATGACCAGTAGACTACTGCGACTAAATGTCTAACTGAGTCAGTTACTGTCACACAGGCTAGTGTCCAGCACAGGGTTCAGTAGTCAGGAGTTAGCTGTTTTGTTTTACCTGTCAGCAGACACCACGTATCACATGTAGCACATTGAGTTATAACAAGCTGCTGTTTTGATGTGTTTTATTTCTCCCTTTTTATGCATTAGCCCCACGCGTGCACACTGTGGAGAGACACGGGCGGGATAATGCAGGCCTCTGCCACAGAGAGAGGCGTCGGGCCAAGTCGCACTCCTGCCATCCACAATCCATTCAACATGCAACACACCGCTAGTCTCTGTGTGTGTTGCTGGAGGGGAGCAAGCACTGATACCCTCTTAATGTCCTTTAAGCTGGGCCCAAGTGAAAAATCGCTAATGTGAAACAAAGCCCAGACCATGGCGATCACGACTGAAGCCTTGGCTCAGCACTGTACTGTATTTTGTGTTGTGGCTAGTGTCTGAAGGGAATTTGGTAATTACTTTTGTGTTTGTGATTGCAATTTTACACCTGCCATCCCGGAACGGTGTTTATTTAAAATAATACAGCTTGTTAGGATCATTTAAATGGACTTATATGCTATGTAAACGGACACGGTTGGATGAATCAATTTATGAGTAGACAGGGAACGGTGATGATGTATATAAAGCAGCAACACTATAGTCACTTTGGTATTGCTGCTACTCTTTACCCAAAACAAATATATGTTATTTTTTTCTGTCAGCTTTGATGTTGATGTGCATTTGAGCAGTTGCAGCACAGAAGGGACGTGAACATCCACTCACCCCGGGCACTCTGTCCAGCAATAAGCTGGTCATCTTCAGTCTGGACACTAGTCCTGCTGCGAGTATCATAGTCCTCCTGTTCAAAGTCAGAATCATCTTCCAGCTCCTCTGGTGTCTGCAGCAAACACAAAGACAGAGATAAAGTCAGAGATCAGGCAACAAACTGAAATAGACAGCTGAAAAGGGCAGTTTTTTCTGCTTTCAAGCCCCAATGTGCTGAAATCGTGTCCTTCTGATGCGTAGAGAATGGCTTAAAGATCCCCGAAAAATTAATTGTCTCTGCCATTTTCCTACGTAAGGTCTTCCGTCATATTAAAAACCATATCCAGTAGGTATTTCTGAATCAAACTCACAGCCATAATGATTTATGCATTATTTACTGAGTGCTAAAAAGATAACTGGGAGGAAAGAGAAAGTCATCTGCAAATGCATTTACTGTAACATGCCCCAAAGCATGTTGTTTAACTGCGGAAGAATAAATCTGTGAACAACTTGCATTTGTGCATTATTCACAGGTAAATATCTGGACCCATTTCCACAAGATCATTGATTGTAACTGCAGTTTATACAGAATGATGTTAAAAAGGAAGCCAAAAAGGGCTGCCAAGTTTTAGTCAATTAAGGGGAGGAAGCAGCTTGGGGCGGAAAGCGATGGTGCAGGCAGAGTATTTGTGAAAGGGAAAAGCTCAAAATCAAAACTGAGCATAACAGAGATGCTACCAATATCGTTTCAATCGCTTAAATATTATAATCAGTGTTATTATTAATTTACTTTTAAAAAGATGAAACATTGTGACTTAAAGTCTTTAGCCAAACTCTTAAGTTACTGTTTGAATGCTTTTTTTGCATAATATTTAAAAACTGCTGTGCAGTGATTGTAAATTCTTAATGTAATTCAAGGCTAAAATATTTTCAAAGCCTGGGAAAAATCCCTGTGTGTTTCATCAAATAAAGAATTCAGAGGAATTAGCAAGAAGAAGAAGAAGAAATGAGAGAATATCTGCTTCAGTTTGTTTATAACTTTGTATGTGTTTTCTGTACGAGGCGAGTGACTCAATCAATAATAAGCATCTTTATTCCTCTCTGCTGTCTTTTAAGTGACGTCCCAATGATAAAGGCTGCTAGTTTGCCAGGTAACTTCAAAGTAAGTAGTTGATCTAACGCAGATGGATCAGTTTTAACAGCATCACAATGATAACACAGCTGGGCGGCTTAGCTTCTGTGGAGCACAGGATCAAATATAGACATGTATCTGTGTAAAATTATTCTTACATGGTGACAGCCTGTATTCACAGTTCTGTCACAGCTATGCTTGTGAAGAGCATAGTGTTGCCTGGTTATTTATATCGGCATTATAATAAACTAACAGTAGTTTAGTTTTTCTCAAAAGGAGCACTTACAGTATAAAACAGGACCACAAAAGTACCACAGGTTGCTAGAAGGGCTACATTTAACTGTGCTAAATTTCCTTCTTAATCTTAGTACAATGCGAATGATTTTCTTTCAACTCAATCAGTGATATGATTATTGTTTAAATAAAAATAAAAAATGTGCCCATTCTGCCCTAATGATTGCATCGTTGAACTAAGGAAATAAAAGGCAAAAGGGAAGAGCATTTACACAATGGAAATAAACTACTTATAATTCATTCACACAAATCTCAGGCCATATGGCGCTTCATTATCCATTCTTTAATTCAAGACAGTTTGTTTGTTCACAATAAAATTTCTTTATACTTCCATAATAGCCTGTGTCGTGCGTATCCATTTGTAATAAAGGTTTTATAAAAGCAAATGTTTTATCAGCTCATTCTACTGCAAAAACCTACAATTTAGCTAGCATACAATTCATTTATTTTACTGTTTTATTGAACATCAAATCATTTTTTAATCATTTCTTTTGTTGGTAGCTTCACTAAATTATAGGATCTTGTTTCTTTACTGATCTAATTTCATTTTATAGAGATAACAGTGTTATCCTGTCACAAATTAAATGCAGTATATTTCTGGTGCAGTTGTTTAAGTCTCGGGTAAAATATCCAGGATAAGGGAACCAGTTACTATCTTTGTGAGACGGGTTATTCATGGTAGCCAATTTAAAAATCAAAAAAAGAGCCAGCTGTGTGAATGTGCAGCAGTGAAGATGATCGGTTTTGCTTTTTGTCAATAAAAAAAAAAGTCTGATTAAAGCTGTGATCACATAGACATTAAGATTGTGATTAAAAAAACAAAAGCAGCCCCCTCATTGATTTCAATCAGGTCATTGCGTGGGGGTGCCAACTCAGAGGTTGCGTTACCTTGGAGATTGTGTTGCTATGTGTATAGGTTTCTGCTATTTACCTAGTGATCATTTTAACAAGCCTAAGGATCTTTCAATAAAGGAGGCCTACTATTGCGATTACATTTGAGCATTTACACAGGCCATGAAACAACTTAACCCCATCAGATCACAGCAGCTCCTTTCATTGATTTCATTTTTAATCTGAATGTCTAGTAAGTTTGAACTTTCTAGGTGAGACATGCTGTAGGTCAGTTTCCTGAGACTGGGAAACTGTGGAAATATTGGTTATATTGCAGTCTCCACTCATTGTTCAGTTTCATATCTCTTCCATTCTGTGCAATACTTGCTACTTTCCCCCCTTCCCTCCTGCGTGCATGTGTATGCGGGTACATAAAGGCCAGGACAAAAACCATGTTTCCAAGAACTTTCATAATAACTTTCCACTCTACTCAAGTTCAGCCTCAATTTTTAAACACTGTGGAGAATTGGTTTCTTAATCCACTGACTGCTCATGAGATCTGTGCTGTTCAAATTCTAAAGGAGCTATTACTCGGTCTAAGTGGGGGAAAAATTTAAAAAAGTACACTTAAAAAAAAAAAAAAATTACACGTGGCACCAACATTTGCTATCTATACGATGAAGTCAGACGACAGAGAAAGCAAGGATCTTCCAAGTTGTTTCCCCAGAAAGTAATTGAACTTGGATAGGATTATAAAGCCAGCTGGTCCCGGGCAGTTCAAAGCTGCCTGTTTTACATTATTTACTAACATCAAATTATTTTCCATAATTAGATTTTTTTCTTTCCGAAGCTGAACTGGGAAACCTTCCAGCCTGCATAAAGTTGAATAAATGAATTACGTGGTGAAGAGAGGAGGGACAGTTGGGGTGGGGGGGTGCAGATACTGTAACATCAGATTTGGTACGTGAAACAGTAGAGCTGGTATCTTGTTGTTATGCAGCCGTTTTATCGTGACACGCTGTCAAGGGTTCTGCCAGATTCATAACACAGATCATGTGACAGGTGTGACACTCCAAATGAGAATTGTAGATTTCAATTATGCGCTTCTTCATCCTTAGGGCGGATGTATTTTTGTCACAAAACTTCCACTATCATCTAAGACAGACGGCAGCACAGTTTTCAGTGGGAATCCCTATGATATATAGCAAAAATTCTGGAAAGGGGTGTGCAAGTGCCACAAATTTGTCATGTTCACCAGTAGATTCAGGAAGTTTTTAAAGTCACAGGTTTTATGATAGAAAACCCCCCACAAAACACAGGTTATTACCTCAACAAGACAGATATTTAAACCGAATATAAAATACCCTAATGGTAGTGAAGGTGCAAAAAAGCATATATTCAAACTAAATAAGCTCAACACTTTGTCAATGACAAATTAGCAGCATTAGGAAATGAACAAACTGTTCAGATGTTTAAAATAAAATACCCAATCAAATATTTTGAATACACAGAGGAAGACAGGAAATTGGTGCAATTAGCTTTTTTTTTCTCCCCCAACTGGCATTTCAAAACACTTTGACACTGTCGCTGAGCTCTAGAAGCATTTCAAAGTATCTCAGCTAGTGTTTCCCTTTAGCTTTCTTACAGAAGATAATGGACGTACCCTTATCATGAGGACGGCTTTTCTGACGTCGCGGACGCCATCGTAGACCAAACGGGATGCATCAATGAACTCGTTCTCCTCAAAGGGCTGTGGGGGGTTCATACTCAGTGCCTCGATAGCTACTTCCACTTGTTCAGCAAATCGGGGCATTACTGCAGGAAGAGAGAGGTAATGGAAGTAGAGATAGAGAACAAAAGAGAGACAGGAGATATGGGTTTATCACTTTTTTCTATGATAGGTGAAAGGTTATGATTAAGTAGAGGAAAATATATAAGAAAACACAGCTATGACTGTGCTGTTTCTCTGTCCAAGGACATGACCACCACTGTCTTCAAAATGTCTCGCAGCACATTCTTCATCAGTCTGTGTTCACTTCTGGAATGTCACCCTAAACGTCTGTGTAAACAACAATATGCCACTCACACACTGCACACCAATTAGCTACTCCACATCGGCTTACCCGGCACGGAGACTGGCCTGTCTGTCCCAGATCGGTTTGCGTGTTTGCTGCCATGTGGCACAGGGAAGTGTATGTATGTGTGCGTAACCTGGGAGCTCGCTCGGAGATGTCTGTGTGCTTCAGTGTTACAGCGCAAGGACGCGAGCTCAGCCTGTCAATTCACAATGCCGATGAAGGGAAACAATTTCATCAAAGTCTTTTCGAGGCAGACAAAAGCCAAGCAACAAAAGAAACGTCCCTACTGACCATAAAAAATGGTTGGTTTTGTTGTCGGTACCCATTGGCTAGACCTGATGGAAGAGCTTTATGCTCTTTGTGTCTTCAAATGAATTGTGCTGAATATGAATAGACATTGTTTAATATCCAAAAATACAGACTGAAGGTTTTAAATATTTAGCAGGCCACCTTTCCAAGTAATCTCCTGTTGTGTCACAATAATTGAATTCCAAGTATGATAATGTACTTTTTTTTCTTCTTATGGACCTTGTGCTGTAGCAAATTATCATAACAAAAGCAATGGCTTACCTAGAAAGCCAGCTGCAGCTAGAAAAAGGTGTCCATTTACTGTATATTTGTGGGTCTCTTTTCAAATACTACAAAAGCCTAAAAACCCACCATTACTTTTCATTTCATTTCAGTTGCACAAATAGAAAAGTATTTTCTTTGAATCCGGAATAGATATTAGAAAATGACTTTATGTACAGAAGGACAGGGTGAGACAAAGTAAGAGAAGGACATACTGTTTTATGTGTTTTAGGGAAAAAAATCATTCAGCTGCTTTAGAAGTAATAAGCAACAAATATGTATCAATGGAGTGGATTTTTGAAGTGCTGATACTATGAATAGTTGAAGACAACATCATTAGAGGAGAAGACAGCTCTAATGAGCACAGAGAGATAAGAAAAACAGTGGAAAGGACAAATGAGGTATTGCAGTTTGGCCAGAGAGCCATGTTTGTGATTTTATTAGCATCTTCCACACTCTCGCCCCATTCTGATATGAAGAGTGAACTAAATCAATTAAATAGCTTGCACTAAAGGTGTACGAATCTGCAGTGTGCTTATTTGTCTGATATAAAACATACGCTATATTTCACCAAACATAAAAGGCACTACAAAAAAAGTCTCTCCCTTTTTCTTTTCATTTTTAATTCAGTTTAATCCACTTACTGGAGAAGCGTAAAATAGGCTTTTGGGAATTGCTGGGAAGGCGTTTTAAATAGAAATATTTAAATGTTCTCTGTGCTCTTAATGAGCAAAGTTGCTGATGGTAAGGAGCAATTTCACTCATTCCAGTTGAAAAATGATGAAGGGAATTAAATGTGACCATGTAGGGATGGATTTTTTTCACCCTCTAAGCTTAAGCATACTTTAAGTGAGAAGTTATGGAAGTACAATGAATGCCTCAAACCTCAAAGCAGACATGGTGCGCCCCTGTGCCATGTTTAACAAGATTTAAACAGCACAATCTGCACAGTTCCTGATTTCTAAGCCACAAAATTCGAATTAAGACGGCTACATTTAGACAATCAAACACACAGCAAAACTGCACGGAAGCACGCACTTACATTCAACAGGTGAACACAAAAATATCTCCAAATCAATGACGTTGGCCCACTGGGATGGAAAATTTTAACAAGTACAAGTTTGTGAACGAGGTTTCCAAATCTGTGGTACTGTGGTGGGTGTTTTCTGCACTTTGGTGGCAAAAAAAATCAAAACAAACAAATAAGAAAAAATAAGCATGTGCAGATTTAACACAACTATTTACATTGTGTGACACTACTACACCTGCATGTTACAACATTGTTTGGCCTACTCATGATGATGGCAAACTGCTATTTAATCATAGTGAGAGAAGTAAAAAACGAGGGGTAGTAAATGTTGTTTATATCCTAAAAATGGGTCATTTGAACCCTTTGCTAAGTGGTTGCTAGGCAGTCTGTTGGTGCCATAACATACCATGGATATTTCAACTTCTGCTGATATAAATTAGATCACAGTGTTGTGAAATGTAAATGATGTGAGGCTTTTATAAAGTGTTAGTGATGCATAAATGACAAAAACAGATCATTTTAGCCTGTTGCTAGGTGGTTTGCTCAACTCCTGATGACCAAAGCAAAAAATAAACACACAGACAGACAGAGATTTTGGATATTAGAGTAAGATATCACATATCACAGCAACAAAGTTGCATTTTATCCAGTTCAACTCTTTCCACAATTCCCAACACAGTCTGTTTAAAAAAAAAAACACAAAACAACAACAAAAAAACGAAAAGCACTCCCAAGCAACGCTGTAGTATGAAGCAGGTTTGACATAGCTGACTTACTTTCTGTTAGCTGACTTGATAAATTATAAATATTAAACGATAATGGTTATCAAGACAGTTTTCTACTTTCTTTGTTAACTTCAGACTCTCTGAAGGGACATTATCAGAGGGACAGGTGATAGAGCTCTACAAAGAACATGAAAAATATAATGCCATTGTTTACCACTCTTACAATTATCTACCCATTTACTTATTGTTTTCATTTCCTTATTGCCCTGTTACTTACATTCCAAGACAATATAACACAGACACAACATTGTTAATACTAAGCTATTACTTGGGTATTGCTCATTATTTAATTACATGGTATTTACTTTATCATGTTATTACATGATATTTACATAACGTGCAAACCAAAAGTGTGACTATTAATTCACAAAGTAATGTATATTAAGTTTTACTCCACAGTGTTACCTGTCCCAGCAACATCACACAGACAGAGACTCACAAAGAGTCCTTTCACAATTTGAGAGCCACTGGTCTAAAATATTACTACTAAAATATTACTATATGTTTTCAAATTTATATACTTGAATAATTTTTAAATATATTTTAGTACAACCTTTAGACAATCTTTGTTTTACCTCTTAACCATTTCTTGAACTGCTGTATGATCATTTCCCTTCAGAGGAAATCATGTGTTGTTGCGTCTGACTTTAATGGCAGTGTGCAAATGGAGCTAACAATCACAGTTAGGTGATTTACCTTAAAATTTGCTATGCACACCTGGTGGGAAATTTCACTAAAACGAGGCAATACAAAGCCATCATTATCTAGACATCATACAGAAAGATATTTATTTCTCGCATTATGTCAGTCTGCTGCCTTTTTTGGAGAATTTATCAGCAGCAACAAGGTAAATAATTAAATTAAAGGCAAAGAAAATGCCACTAGAGTGACCCAAATGATCCATTCTTGCAATATATGCACAGTTCCTTTATACGATGTGAAAAGCTTTTTCTTTCAGCTCATTGAACCAGAGCAGTTATCAAATGGCGGCGTGACACATTTGCTGATAAATACGTGAAGTGCTATTATGCAGGCTGGATCCACCATGTTTACCTTTATTAAATCATATGAAAATTACATTTAGGTGCTACACATTAACCCGGTTCAGTATTAAAGCCATCATTGTGTAACATTTTGAAGTATGCCGCACAGACTGTAAATAAAAAATGTGCATTGCGTCTGTGTTGGCTTCGAAGCCTCGAAGGTAACATTCTGACTGCTGATATGTCGGCTGTTTGGAGTCACGAGTTACTATATTTAGACAACAAGAAGAACTGCAACGTTATCAAGGGTTGCAAGTTTGGTTAGCAATCTGCATTCATAAACCAAACTCATCTGCTAAACTACTACACCTACACTGGTAGGGATGAGGCCTAGCCACCAGCTCTCATACTGGTAAGGCTTTAAACCTTACCAGTATTCAAATGTATAGTTTTATGAAACTAACGATGGGATACAGAGGCAAAAAGTGGAACAGTGCTGAATTAATGATGGTCACATGAACAATTTCATGCGCATTGTTTTAATATTTATTTCCATCATCCCTGTACGAGTTATATAAAAAAAAGCAACAAAAAAGGAAAAAACCCTGCCATCTGCCTCTGGCTGTGGATGGTGTTGTGTTCACTCTCTATGATAGAATAAAATGTTTTCCTCAAGAAGCCTCAGCCTATTTGGTGAGCTGTAATTGTCATGCGTCACTGTAATTGGCACAGTTATTTCAAAGCCAGTGAGGCCAGAGATGTGATTCATATAGACAATGAGACCAATGGTACAGTTTTGTTTTCTGGTAATGCGATTAACACTCGCAATCTCGAGATAAAAACAAGCGTAAATACTAACCTCCAAGTACAGTACACTGATGTCTGCTAAATGAGCACATCCACCGATTCAAACAGGGAACGTGTGACCCAATGAGAATTTGAGAAAAGGGCAAATGTTGGAAGATACGAAATACCATGTGACTAAACCTTAATTCTTTAGTCAGACCATAATTCGCCTGGTGTAATTTACAAAAGCAGAATGGGAGAGGAAAGAGGGTGGGAAGGGTTGCAAAACATGGTGCGTCAAGAATAGCTAGGGGCTTAATAACAGCAGCCCACGAAATTGAAAATTATAGAAGCTTTTATAAAACATATTACTGTCATTAACCTTCATCCCTGTCCTACACGCACTGCGGCCAAGCAGCATCGCCTCTTATCTGCTGCTTGTATTAATTCCCTGCACAGGTAGGCACAAAAATGTGACCAAAAAGAAACAATCAGTGTTTTCCAAATGAGAGGTCAGATCCACTTCCTCTCTCATATTGGCTAGATATTCAAGAGCGTTGCAATTTATCTGTTCAATCAGATTATTCTCTAGAGTTAAAACTGCGTTTTCCCCATTCTGTGTGGATGATGAATGGGAAAAGGCTAATTTCTGGCATGCATTACGTAACACTCAGCAAGGCCTTTAAAATCTCATGCTACTGCACTTACATAGAGCAAAATCACTAAATGCGCTTTAAGATATCCACACAGCTTGTATAGCCACTTTCTAATTTTGAAAACGTTAAACTTAACAGCTTCGATGATCGGCGGTCGAACCACAAAGAGAATGTGCCGTATGTGATTCTCCTCCTGCTTACTGGTCTCCTCTCCTTCACTCTAACCTTGGTTAAATTGTTCCACGTACCTCTTCCTACTGCACTGCTATTCTCATAGCAATTTCCTCATCAGCACTCTCTCCCAACTTCTGCCTCTTTTTACGCACTGATTGAAAGGCCCCACCTCCTCTCCTTGCAAGCTTAGTTTGCCATCTGCTTCACATTCTGGTTAAAGACTCTTTTCCTATCATTAAAACAATAGACACAGATTCAAAAATTATAACTCATTTATCTCAACAACCGTGTTGTACACTTATGGGCCATATAAAAAACGCCATTTTGAGTGTTAAAAAAATAATAAAAACCACTGATTCTCTTCCTTATTTGCCCTTAACAGTTATTTGTTAGAGACACATGCGATGAAAGGTCTTTAGTTTTCTCCATTAGACCCTCCACTTGGCATTAACAAGTGGCTTCTTTGGGTACATGTGTGAATGTGCCCAACACACTGATGAGTCATTAAAAGCAGATTGTTCCTGCATATGGGCCCATTCCATTAGCGCTTGCGTCTCTGTGAATGTGTCCTGCACTTGGAAACTTTGACAGTTAAGGACCCCGGTGTTCCGGTGGTCTGGACTGACATTTAGCCTGCAAACAGAAACAATGCAGGCTTCCTTTTTTCTTTTCTGCAAATAAAGCGAGGAAGTTGTAGCTTGAGCACTCTACTTGAGATCAGATCACTGAAGGCGCATGTTAATGCCAGGTATGAGCCGAGCCTTAGTGTCTGATGCACTTCCTTTTAGTGCTCTTGATCCACTGATTTACAGGCATGACATGTGGGTGGCAGTGTGTCCATGTGTGTTATTACTCACTGCACTCACTGCAAAACCCTGGCTAAATCCTATTTACTGTGCCCTGATGTAATAACAAGGAGCAACATCGCCCTGCTACCTAAATGGCACTCTGACTTAGGCAATATATCAGTTTTTTAATCTACCCTCTCCAGGCACCACATTAATGACCAACTTAAAAATTTGTCCCTCCTTTTGAGGAGAAGATTAGTCTAAACCAAGGCAGTTAGTGGGCAGAATAGTGTATCAGTAAGGAAGGAGGGAGAGGAGGAAAGAGAGGGAAGCCATAACCACTTTCCCATTAGGCTATTGATTTTTCTCTCTCTCAAGGACACGCTTCAATCCCGGGCCCATGTGTAGACTGTCTGTCAGGAATCTATGGCTAAGCTTTACACTGAAGAGTTGTGAGCCTTGGCTGCCTGTGTTTTGGCCTGGGTATAAATCTGGCCACACTCGAAATGAGAAAGAGGGATGGGCAAATTGAGACAAGGTCAAAGGGTAGGTAGCTGTGATGAGCGCTGTGTGCCAGCTGTCAGAAAGAAAGGCAAGCGGCTGTGATTGGCATGAGTGGCTGTGGGCATAAACACAGGAGCAGTCCAATAAAAACACAAATAGCCAATGCAGAATACACAACTACCCACACACGCACACTTACACCCACACACACTTGCACAGACAGAGTAAGGGGATAAATGCTTTACACATGCTCACCACTGGAGGAAAGTTAAGAAAAAGGGACCACATCAATGAATTCCACTAAAATCCTTGCGCAAATCGCTTAGTGAAATCCTTGGTGACAGCTATTGATTTTTTGGTGGAGTCTAGTTAATTGGGCTCAGTACCCTCTAAAAACTGTGTGGTCCTATATCCCTTCCCTTTGTTCAGCTACACTTAATCATCTTTCCCCCTAGCTATAGATTTCTCCTTGACTGTGTTCAAATCCATAGACATCAGGTCTGTGAGGACGGAGGGGAGAGGGAGGCAAAAGTTCACAAGGATCAATAAGTGCTTTATGGTCCAGATCAGATGTGCATGGTAGCCCTTAAAACCCCCCAACTACTGCTAAGAGGGAAACAGGAAGGGGAAACACAACAGCTCTTAATCAAAGAGAAATATGGAGCCAATGAAACATTCGTCTAACACGGTTGCTAATTCCCCACCTTAACGTCTCAATTAGCAAATCGTGAGGAGACCTTGTTAAAATTGAAGACAGAAGCCCTCCCGAAGGCCCGGCATCTCGAGAAAACGCAACAAAAATTTGTTTGGTGCACATTCTTTCTGTGAAGAATAAATCACCTCAGCCCTCACCTTAAGGTGAACTTGGCCACCAGTCGCCTTAAACCTGTGTTTTAAACAAGTCTGTTTATCTGTGGGTATAGTGAAGTGCAAGGTCACGCAGTCGACTAAATCTAAACCAAAAACTGGATCAAGGCGTGAAAATGTATTTCCATTAGATTTACTTTTACCTTCTGAAATCGAAGGCTGTCACGAACCACAGTGTAAAGTTTGCGCGCACACATAATCCTCAACTGCAAAATGGGAAGTGTTACATCAGTAACAATCATTTCCTTTCACAGTGCTAAATTTACAGGAGAAATTACTACCCTGCATCTATCAAATTGCTGCAAAACACAGCCTGCGTGAAGCAGGAAACTGTGCATGTGACGTCAAGCCGTAAACAGCTCTCGATTTGTTGGTGTTAGTAACGCTGACATAATGCTTCTTCATAGTGCTGACTCTTGCTCCATGGAGGATTAATAGAAGCATGTGACGAGGTTAGAGTCATACAAAATTGACCTCAAGTGTCTGTAAGATAATCACCGCTGAACTCTATCAATTAATTACCCCAATCAATTAAACTGAATCATGCAATAAGTGAACAGAATGTGCTTAAAGTACCATATAACTAATACTGTAAGTAGACTGTTATGGTGGGGTTCAGCGCCAGAAGAGGGTCTCAGACAGATGGCTGTGTGAACACACGTGGCACACCTAATGCTGTTTGCGACTTATCAGCTAGCAGGGAGGGGAGCTGATTGTGTCTCTCAATTATCCCGGCAGATGAAAGTAACGAGCGAAACAATAGATATACCACCTCGCTAAATGGGCTCTAATGGGAGAGATAGAAAGCCAAGTCGGAAGGATGGGTGAGAATGGAGAAATATAACAAGGAGGGGAGTTGCTGCTGTGCTGATGTGAAAAGGGATTGTGGTCAGATTTTATTCTCGTGGACAGGTAATTGCAAAATTACTTCTCTCCTTTCATCCCGCATTTTTTTGGTGGGGGGTTTTTTGGCCATCTTTCATGATGCCACATTTTAAAGGCGTATTATGGTATATTTTTAAGGGATTGGCTAAGACACAGTATTTCATAGCCAACGCTGCACATTTTTTATCTTCCTTGCTTGTGTCTAGACACTGTAAACAAGACAAAGTAACACAAAATCGCATTAAAAACAGAAACTGTCACCAGTCTGCTTCTCTGAGTATTGCAGGAATGTTTTTGTATGAACAATCGCTGTAACATTTGGAGTTGTAACAAGAACGGCCCTGGCAAAAATGAACAAATTGTTTCTACTGAGACCTCTCTGCATTTTTCATGTGGCACGTCTTCACCGGTGCACATATCGTCAAGAACACTGCAAAGGCTTTCACCTTCTCCCAACTCGCAAATAATACTAGGCTGCAGCTCAACACCTGCGCTGAAAATGGAAGCGTTACAAACACGCTGAAGCAATGTCAAAGTTTAGCTTTAAGTGGTGTAGGTGGTGACTGAGTGATACATGTTTTCCTCCTCTGGGCTTGCCGGTTGTACTAACTGTATACTCAGCCCTGCTGATGTTACCACCTCCTGTACATACTCACTTTCACAGATGCTTTCTGTATATCTGACACTGTTTCCTGTTTACCAAATGAAGACCACAGTCAGGAAGTAGACTCAGATCTACAATATACTACACTGCAATGTCTAAAGTATTCCCTCACCCATCCAAACCACTGAATTCAGGTGTTTCGATTACTTTAATGGCCACAGTGTATAAAATTAATCAGGGAGGCATGCAGACTGCTTCTGCAAACACTACTGAAAAAATGGGTCGCTCTCTGGAGCTCAGTGAATTCCAGCGTGGTATTGTGATAGGATGCCACCTGTGCAACGAGTCCAGTTGTGAAGCATCCTCGCTACTAAATATTCCACAGTCAGCTGTTAGCTGTCCATAAAAACATGGATGAACAAAACACCATTGGGATGACTAGAGCAGAGACTGCAACCCAGGCCTTCTTGTCCAACATCAGTGTCTGACCTTCTGGAATAATTAAAATTAATTTTAATTAAAAATTAAAAATTCCCATGAACACACTCCTAAACCTTGTGGAAAGCCTTCTCAGAGGAGCTGAAGCTGTTAAAGCAACAAATGGTATTCCAACACCATATTAGAATCCTGTTGATTAAGAATTATTATGAATATTTGATTGAATTCTACATTTTTAGCAGTTTTAGCAGTTTTCTGTTGTACCTTATTTATTTACTATTATTTATTGAATTTTTGTAATATATCTATAATTCACTTTTCTTTTTGACCCTTGTGCTGCTGTAAATTGAATTTCCCCAGTATGTTCAGAGGTAAAAACCACTGAGACAATATAAGAATTCAAAGCTGTCTCCTAAACAAGGATTTAGAAATGTGTTCGTTGTTTGATCGGCCTGGAATTGAGACAAATGCAACTTTGCTGGAAGATGACATTGGACAGACGCTGTAAATGAATAAATAAAACAAAAAAGTGAGAGTGGATAAGACTTTCTGTTAGAGCCAGGAAACTAATCAAAACTTTAAGACACTGGACACAGAAGCAGTCAAGTCGTATCTGTAATAGAGACCAGACTGGTGGACTAATGTAGCTTCTACATGTGTGCATTTGTGTGTGTGGGTGCATATACGTATGTGTTTCTATGTGTTAGGCTATTCCTAAAAGTAGCTCGGCTTGCCAAAAAGCTTGCAGCAAAATATTTTGACACAGTCTGTGGGTGAAGCACAGTGTATGCATCATACTAGTAATACATTAAGCTATGGCTCATTGTGGATCTTCTGCAGCTACACAGGCTCCGTGTACAGCGCACTAACCAGTCTCAGACAGGAGCTTGATGGACTCCAGCACACGCTCGGTGTAGACCCCGGGCTCATAGTTTTCCATCTCAGCGTTAATGATGTGGACCACGCGAGCAGCTCGGCCCCGGATAGCTCCAGCAGTTCGGTCAAGAGTGTCCACATCACCCTCTTGGAGAGCTATTACACATTTGTTGACATCCTCAAGGATGTGGTTCTCTTGAGAATGAGAGAGAGAAAAGATGTCAGTGAATGAAAGTGGGAAAGAAAAATGAAAAGGACCCAAAGATTCTGTTTTTGAGAGACATAATTATTATTTAATAAACTGATTTTCCTGGAAATTAAAATCATTTTTATTATCATTGGTGGAGATAACAAGAATTGAACCTAATGATTCACATTTGTCTGTAAATGTGGATACACTGACCCCCCCCCCCCCAAAATGAAACTTTTTTCTGCTGCTGTTTGCTGATTTTTTCTAGTTCACTGTATTTTGCTTCAAATGCAGTGATTTCTTATTTTTTATTAACTAAATAGTTATTTTGTTTTTCACATCAAGCCTCCATAGAGATTTTTTGTGAAAATTTGGTGCCAGAGGACACAAGCCACGACGTTCAATCACTCACTCGCTTCAAGGGAAAATCAGGAGCATGTGGATCATTTGCTTCAATCAGTCAGTCTGTGAGGAATTTGTGCTGGCTCATACCTGACACAGAAAGGAAGTCATCCACAGAGGTGATGTCATCCACAGCCTCAGTCAAGATGCGCACTTGTTTCTCCCACTGATCTTTGAAAACGTCCATGTTGTCCTGGGCCACCTTGCTTTGGGGGCGGGCAGCAAGAGTGAGTGCTGCATTGATGACCTGACACGGGACAAGAAGTAAAGACAGAAACATTTTCAGTAGCGTGGGTGTACATGTGTGCGTTTAAAATGAAGTCTTAAAGACATTTCTGCACATCTGTGAGTCGTTTCAGGAGAAAAGACATCTGTACTAGTTTATATGTAAGATATATAAGAACATACAGCATGATGAAACAAAGCCTGGCTATCATGTCAAGACTCTGACACTGTGAGGTGAACAGTGTGACAGCAGTGGCACAGTAAGTGAGTCCTATGCTCTTTCTTGTAGTCATTAAGGTTTTCAGTCTATGCTGTGGCCTGCTAGTAGCAGCTACAGCTACAAACTAAAAGGACTTAGCAACCAAACGTTTGCCACATTTGCTGTGACAAAAAAATGCTTGAAATATATTGTTAATTGCATAAATGTAATAAATGATGCAGAACCTTTTACAGCTTAAAAAAAGCCAGGCTTAAAGAAAGCACAAGACCTTGATATGTGCAAGGTAAACCATTCAGCTTTAGGACAAAGAAAAAAATAAGATAAATACTTCACAGGGATACAGGGATGGTAAAAATAATACCGGCCTTATCGTGTACTTTGAAATGCCAATAGACAATATTTTAGCTACCCGAGGGAAGTAGCAGTAGCTCCTTTGGAAAATGAAAGTGCTCTTCTCTTCCTGCTTTTGTTGCACAGTCAAACCCTCATTTTCCCGGGGGGATCTCATACCCGGAGGCAGTTAGCAGAGTTAGTACCACCAATAAATTGTTCAATAAACACTTACTGCATAATGAAAAGTTAAAGCAAATAACTTGAGCACTGCCATTTTAACATCAAGGACCAGTTTATTTATTTTTTTGTGCCTTTGCTTTCTCACTTTGTGCTTTTCAGATATACTTTTAGTGAAATGAATCTGATCTAGATTATGATCTGAACATGGCAGTCACTGAGGCAGTGTGTGTGTGCACGACTGCGTGCATTTGCACGTGTAAAGAATAACCAGTCTGTGTTAACTTTACTCGGAACAGATGGAAATACCTCTCTTTGTTGCACCTCCTCTTTGTTCCCTCTACTCCAGTCACAAAGCCTATGTCTATTATGTTTTTTAATCTGTCCGTGTTCAGCTGTGCCAAGCAGTATCAGGGGACAGCGCCTCTCCAAGTTTTATAAGTTAGTTGGTCTCGGTAGGTACGGGTAGCGGTGACTGCACATTAGATCATGAATCTTAAAATCAGCCTCCCTTCTCCATTTCTCATTCTCGTTACAATGTTTGGTCCTGTGTGGATAAGGCTTACTGTTAACCTTGGAAACAACTGATGGATTTCAACATCCTCCTTTGTTTCTTCCTGCAAAACAGCACTACAAGGTCCTCCTACACATAATTCATAGCTTTTCCTCCAAATCCGACAACTACGACTTCTTTTCTTAAACATTCCTAAATATTACACTTTCATAAATAAGTAATTAAATATACAAAATTTCCTTAAAAGAACATTTTGATTTGATCTCATGTTAAGAATTTGTATTTTATGTATTGCTGTCAGCCTTAACCTCATTAAAATGACGTTAACGCCATAACCGCTTTAAAGCAGCAAATCTCCGTTAGCGAGTTAGCGCGGATCGCCCCGTACGCAACGTTAATGCGGTTATGGCGTTTTAACGCTGACAGCACTAATTTTATGTGATGTAGGTGTTTTAAAGTCCTCACCTGTGGACACAGGCTGTCGATCTGGGTGGCGGCCATTCGTACCAACTTCACGCCCTCTTCATTGTTGGAGATGGAGCATGCCAAGTTGGCCACCTGAATAAATCGAACACAAAAAAGAGACCTAGCTGTTTTAATCTTGAAACTGTTAGCATTGAGGAAAACAAAAAGAAAAAATGTTGTGCCTCTATCAAGCGGTCATGCTCCAAAAAGGATATCTTCACCTTTTTTAAGACTTTTGCTGTAGCAAATATTTCTGCGTGCTGGCCATAAATTCCTCTCTAAACCAGTTTCAATTTAAGTTTGAGGGCCACAAGTGGCAAAACATTTTATTGTGTAGTTGAAGGTAGAATTCAACAGTCTGAATTAAAGCAACCAAGTTCCAAAATTATACTCCAGTACAGGCCAGCACAGTCTATTCTTTGTGTACAAAACTCCCTGCCTGTGTATTCTCTCCATAGCACAGCAAGGCATCAGTGAGAAACGAGGGGGATTTTGTATTAAAAATACTGTAACTGTGATAAAATCCCACTTGATTGGTGTAATTGTGACTCATATTTGGTGTGTTGTAAAGTTAGAATCCAATTTTGAACAAAAAGAGGAAAGAAAATTCTTTTCTCTATTATCTGCAAATGAAAAGTAAGTGTTTGTGTTTCATTGTCCATATGAGGACGAGTGTTAACCTATCATTTAATATACAAATCTGGGTTATTTTTGTATCGTTATTTGTGCAACTGAAACATTTGTGTTTTTACTGTACATTAATTTAATGTACAGTAGTTTAACAAGTATGCCTGTTAAACTGCTTGTTAATGCAAATATCTAATAAGTCACGTCCCAGGAGCTCAATGTGTTTAGTCATTTAGACACGGTGAAGACAACCTGCAGGCTGGACCTACTGAAGTTCAAACTGAGCATCCGAATTGGTAAGAAAGGTGATTTAGTTGACTTTGAACATGGCATGGTTGTTACTGCCAGACAGGCTTGTCTGAGTATTTCAGAAACTGCTGAGATCCTCTGCTGGGATTTTCCCGCACGACCATCTCTAGGGTTTACAGAAAATGATCCAAAAAAGAGAAAATATCCAGTGAGCGGCAGTTTGGAGGATGGCCAGACTGTTTTGAGCTCATAGGAAGCCACCGGTGACTCAAATAACCCAAGGTATTCAAAAAAGCATCACTCAATGCACCACAAGTCAAACCTTGAAGCAGATGGGCTACAGCTGCTGAAAACCACACCGGGTGCCATTCCTGTAAGCAAAGACAAGGAAACTGAGACTTCAGTTCCCACAGGCTCATAGAAGATTGGAAAAATGTTGACTGGACTGACGAGTCTCGATTTCTGCTGCAGCATTTGGATGATAGGGTCAGAACTGGGTGTAAACAATATGACAGCATGGATGCATCCTGCTGTGTATCGATGGTTCAGGCTGCTGGTGGAGTAATGGTGTGAGTGATATTTTCTGGGAACACTTTGGGCCTCTTAGTACCAAATAAGCATCATTTAAAATGCCACAGCCTACTAGAATATTGTTGCTGACCATGTCCATCCCTTTATGACCGCCATGTACCCACTCTTCCGATGGCTGCTTCCAGCAGGATAAATGTGCCATATCACAAAGCTCAAATCATTTCAAACTGGTTTCCTGAATATGACAGTGAGTCCACTGCACTTAAATGGCAGGCACCAGATCTCAATGCAACAGAGCACCTTCTGGGATGTGGTGGAACAGGAGATTCTCATCATGAACAGCCGTAACATCTGCAGCAGCTGTGTGATGCTATCATATCAATGTGGACCAAAATGTCTGAGGACCTTGGTGAATCTGTGCCATGAAAAATGAAGACAGATCTGAAGGCAAAAAGTGGCAAAAGGCAGGCACAACAAAGTAGCATTACCCGTCTTATTTTTAACTGCAGTAATTAGCTGGTATCAGAAATGATTACAAGGGTTTCATTTTCATTTTTCTGCTGTAATAGATTTGTAAATGAGCAGCAGGTGACATAATGCAGATGTTTTTGTGTGTGGACATTTTCTTATGGAAAATAATGGCACAGACGTCTAAAGTATTACAGTAACATAACTATTTGCGGTATGCGCGTCAGGCAGGTCTGTGATAGAGTAGAGTACTGCTGCACCGGCAGAATGTAGATAATAATATTAATTCAGATCCGAATGGCCAGGCTTATCAAATATGTATATGCAATTAGGATTTTCAGGTATAAAGCATGACTGGCATGCCTAAATCATTACGAGGCCTGGTGGTGGTGGAGAGAGGTGTTTTATTATATAATTATGTTGCCAGATGGTTTTTATGTATGACACACCCCTTAGGTTGATTTACGTCTTTCTTTATATCAAGGCACAGTTTCTTGATAACATGCTTTCAGCTTGAATCCTTTATGGGAGACACACAGAGAGGCTTGTCCAAGTTAACTTTTAAAGACTTCGTTGTTAAAAAGCTTCACTTTAAAAACTAAATTAGAAAATCCCATGCTTCTCTAGTTTTTAAACTAATTATAAGAGCTTGACAACATTTCAAGATTTTATATTTTAGTGTCTGCGTGTGGTATTCCTATAAAATATCTGAAGCCACCACAGCAATGTTTTTGTCTTTATGGCTATGAGGAACGGGGGCACAGTTTGTGCTAGTCCCATGTGAAGTCATCCACAATATCACTGTCTCTCGCTGTTAATTTTCATAACTTTAAACTGTTTAAAACCCAACACCATCTCTAAACAAATCAAATTTCGGCATGAGCCCAGGCTTTGAAACTGAGCTAAACAGACACATGCCGGTTGGCAGTAAAAGGTGCCAGTCTGCATTAGCACTTCTAGTACTCACATGTCACTGTTTGAGGCAAATTGAGGTAAATCAAATTTGTGTTAGAGGACTCTTGCTTAGAGCTCTGTCTCTTTACTCATGACAGCAATGAGCACATTGATGGATTATAGGCCTTTATGCGAATCAGAGTGTGTATGTGTTTAAAGCGGTGTGTGTGTGTGTTTGTGAGGGGGGGGGTGAGTGAGAGCCTTCACTTCACATAAATGTGAAAGATGGTTTGCATATTTGAGAGCTACACAAATCATAAATTAAGTTACCTGAGTTACAGCTCTCGCTAAATTTGCATAACCTTTCTATATTTCTTATAATATTGTACTATTTTTGAAAAATCTTTTTCTGTTTGCAAAGCACCTTTGAAATGTACAAGCTTATAAAAAATACTTCAACAGTTGTTAAAACGCCCTTCAGAGTTTCATTTTACTGCAGTGGACTAAAGCTATTCCCAGTTCCTGACTGAAAAATAAACACTTGCTATTGTGTCTGCAATTAAAATAATTTCTCTCATTAAACACATTAATATGAAAAATGAAATTGGAGTAAATGGACCTATTCCTCTCTGTCACATGATATTTTTAGCTGTACAGTCGTACTTCTTGGTGCTTAACCTGTTTATCCAGTTATCTTAAAATACATGGGAATGGGAATTTTGTAAAACAGAATGCAAGGACTTTAATACTTGATTAAAACTATATTTTACTGAAATAGTGTAAACCGAACATGCTGCTGTGACACTTGCAGAATGTGGTTTAGCATTATCACTGGTACCTATATTGCATTATTACTTAATTCCAGAATTTTATTGGTTGACAGCATTGCAGGCTCAGTCTCGGGCGATCAGCTCATCATTGCAACTTCTTGCGATCGATCGGCAAACTCAGCGACAAAGTCACAGAACAAAAACTGGGCTTCATGGCATGACCAAGCAGCTCTAGAAGATGTATTGTGTATGTAGACCAGTACTTTTGTCCATATACTTTACTCACTAATCACGGACTATTGAACCGTGCACTGAAAAACTCCTGCTTTGACAATTTTCCGCTTTTCCTCAGCACATATTTGTAAAGATCTGGCACAGAAAAGGTTTTACTTAATTTCGTACATACATGTTTGATTTATCTTTGGATGGAGTTCTAACTGGTATTTGTGGATGCAGGGAACGCTGCGTTTGCTGACAATTGTTTTCAGAAGTGTTCTTGAGCCCATGCTGTGATTTCCACTACAAAATTGTGTCTGCTTTTAAAGCAGTGCTGTCTGCGGGCCCGAAGATCACAGCTATTCAGCACTGGTTATCTCCTCCAAACAGGCATTTTCTCTTTTAATGACATAATATTTTTGCAGATGATTCTTAAATTCTTTACAATTTTACATCAGAAAATGAATTTTCTTAAGTACTTTAAATATTTACCCACACTTTCATCCACAGAGTGGTGAACCTCTCCCAACCTGCACTTCTGAAAGACTCAGCCTCTCTGGGATCCTCTTTTCATACTCAGTCATGTTACTAATTAACACAATTTGTTGTGAAATGTTCCACCTGTCTGTTTCCTTTTGTAGCAATTAACAATTTCTTGTCTTTTATTGCCACTCTTCTAAATTCAAAATGAACAACAAATTCCAAATGGGGATTAAACTTATAAAGTTACATAAGATATGGCATTGTATTTTACACAGCCTTTCTGGAAATGGCAACATTTTTGCTGGCAAAGTGTTGACATGTCATTAGCTTTGTCTCTGCTAAGTAACAAGCTTTCAAGATATAAAACCACAGTGCAGCACCTTTCCCATTTAGAGCTTTTTGTAATTATAGTATAAATGCAGCACCTAACTAGCAGAAAGCAAGTCTCTGCTCTCTGTCTTCATTTGCTTACATAGTTTCTTATCTATTCTTCTACCCAGCTTTCTGAGTGCAGCGTTGGCCCTGTGTGTGGCAAAGGGGCAGAGGGCTTTCTAGAGGCTGGAAACATGCCTAACAAGCCCACTCCCACTCCCTCTTACCTAACACAGAGAGCCGGGTCAGGGCCAAAGCTACAAAATCCAGCCAAAACTGCTAATTGCAATTATCTAAGGAAGCATTTCTCCTTTGAGGATTTTTTTCCCCTATCAAGGGAGGGAAAAACCAAGACAGAAGGTTTGAGACTACACCATGCAAGCCTAATGCTGATACGGTCAAGGATGTTGGAACAGAATAGGCAATTCAAAGAGGCTCGTGTGGGAGTGCACATGCCTCTGTGTGTGTGTGTGTGTGTGTGTGTGTGTGTGTGTGTGTGTAGGAGAGAGAAAGGGAGCAATAGAGAGGGAGAGATCCCCGCTGAATGCCCATTCTTCATTTTAGCCTCGAACAAAGAACTATCGATTTTGTCCTTTTGCCCTGCCCTGGATAATCACTTCAATTCTAATTTGATGAAGGTTTCCATGGCACTTGGAGAGATGGGCATTCTCATGTATGCTATCTAAATCACCTAAATGGAGCTCAGTAACTGGAAATAGCTCTGATAGTGTTAATTTTTTTTCAGGTTTTTTTTTAAACATGAGCTTGTGGCAGTGGACTTCAAATCTATCACCACAAAGTGATGAGGGTAATACAATAAATAACATCTCAGCAGACTCTCTTTATTACCGCACTGACTGCATACAATGCACATAATCAGTCAGTCTTTGAGTAATCTCATGAATATCCTCTGTTGTACCTCTTTATATAATGTACTTTTGAATCAATACCTTTTTTTTTATTCTGCTTTAAAACAAAATCTTTAAAATTTCTTGGTAGAGCAGATAGAAGGAGAAAAGTTAAAGAGCCCCAAAGCAGTTACACTACACAATATACCCTTATAGTTACTTCTACTCTCAAGAACAACTAGCTGAGCTGCCAACGCAAAACAGCTTTGCCTTGAGTCAAAGCAGGAAGGCAGCTTAGAAAAGAGAAAAATGTCTTTCAGTTACTGTAGGTGATGTAAGAAATACTGTTTAAGTCAACTATCTGGCTGTTTACTAGTTGCAGGGATGGTACATTTTTTAAAGTTGGGGTCTATTAGATGGTGGTTCTGTTATATCCCTTTCACAGAACCACTGTAACCTCCCCCTGCCTTTTACTGCCTCTTTAATACTTATGCAGACACATAAACACCGACATACACTCATACGCAGTAAATAAATCAGTCTGTCAACATAGATGGAATAGAACACGCAACAGGGGAATACAAACTGCAGTGTGAAACAATTACAGGCCAGCTCTCACAGGAGCAATTCTATTTGTTATAGTCAGGAGCTGCCAACTCCCAATAGTAAAGATTTTACATACTGTGTATGGACCAGAGGTGACATAAACAGGTTAAGGTGCACGACCCCAGATAACACAAGCTGTCAGGGTTGCGTGAGGTTCAAGTCTACGGGGGACATAAAGCAGCAGGAGTTTACGACCTGCTGTGAATGACTACAAACCACGCCTTTGAAAATCAATCCCTATTAAAGAGTGAAGTGCATATTGCCTCCGGAAGAATGCCCACCGGGCTCGCAGCAACATCAAAATGAATGCCAGAACTTGTGGAATATTAAACAAGAAAAGTGTGAAATAACAAGAACAAAAGGAATAGATTTTTTTTTTTTTTTCCAGCAAGTTCAGCATGATAATAACTGTGATGTCTGTTTTATGCTTGGATCTCGTTCCAATTGAGCTGTTTCTCGATTGGCGGACATCTCCTGCAAAAGTAATTAGTTGCTAATTAGTAAGCAAAAAAAAAAAGGAATTTGTATCTAAATAAAATAACAATACATACTTAATATTTAAAAAGTATATTTAAAAAAAAAAACAGCAAAAAACTGCCAATGCCATTTGCTGGTCTGTATGAAGAGAATGCAGCATTATCTTTGCAGGACTTTGATTACAGGCTGCTGTTAAATTTCTACCTCTGTTACCTTTTTCCCCAACTCAACATTCACCCTCGACTGAAAGACAAAGTGCACCTAAATTGCGAGTGACTCTAATGCACTTAGGAGTTCTCTCTACGCTTCCTAACTCAGAATGGAAATGAGTCTAAGTCAGTGTTTACCAAGACTGTTCCACTAATATGTGGCTGGCTGGGATACAGTCTGCTCCACAGTCTCTCTACAGAGCCTTTATTCGACATACCAATGTAGCCAGCCGGCAAAGATGCAGACACACACGACAGCACATGAGCGCATGAGTATCTCTTGTTAAATTCTTTGTCATAGAAGTTCTCCTTAACTGTAGGCTTCACTCACTCGAGAGCCATCAGGAATAACCCTAGGCTCAAGGATGGGAGATTTATACTGAGCATGCAAGATTACAATACTGATAAATCACATGAAAACAATATAAAGAAATATAAAGATGCCTTTCTGTAGCGCAAACATTAAAAAAATCAAATGATCAATATAAAAAGTACAAAACTAGATAAATGTCAAATTAAAATAAAATTAATTTCTGTAAAAAAATGCTCTAATTTCTATGTATTACTGCAAGAACTGGCCCTAGTTGGCTCATGTTCTGTGCTCCTAAACTGTAACTAACCAAGGTTAAGGCATCCAAAATGACGCCTTGATAGGAACATAGAAGTTCAGTGACCTTGTTCCGTGCGGTCAATGAATCCTTAACAAAGCTGCTACTAGGTCAGCTCTAACAATTGTACACATCTCCTTTGAGCCAACCTTTACAACATGAACACGTGTATGCGAGTCAGACTGAAGCGGAGAGGTACACTGGGGCTACAGCGGAAGTCACGAGGCTTGTCGTACACTGATTATACTAATATACTATGACTTTCTTTGACTGAAAAAAAGGCTTCCACATTAATTACCCTGTAATGTGTTTAATGCGGCTCCTCGGCGTGTTAAGTGATTAAGCTTGTCTTTTGACAGCACTAATTTTAATTGAGTCCTGCAGTGTTCAGTTTCCGTCCTCTGTTTGCATTTATTGAGACGACAGTTGGAGTAAAAGACCTTGCATTAATGTTTTGGTATTCCCATTTCATGGTCAATACTGCCTGCAGTGTATATAGATCAAGTACTCATGAGGGTTTTATAAGAAAAACAAACATTTAAAAATTCTCTTTAATCTTACCTCAGGCCTGTTCTTTACAATGCTAATAAACCACAAGTTTGCTGAAACTAAATTCTTTAACAGAAAGGTTCAAAAACCTCAGTACTTCCCGAAAATAAGGCAAAAGTAAACATCCAATAAAGTATGGCTTTTAACAGTTTTATGAAAAGCTCATATGTTCGCACAGTGTGTCTTTCACGTTTCATCTCTAAATCTCACAGGCTTTGTTAGTCTCTGTGGAGTAAACGGAACAAATGAATCTTAATGAATCTCTTAATCTTTTTTAAAAAAAAGCTGATTTTTCATAGTGTGCCGTCTAAAAGTCTTAGATCTAATGATTAAAAAAATATATAATGGTCTAAAACCAGTGACATTTATATTACTACAATTCAGTATGATTTGGTGGGTAATCATTCAGTCTTTTTTGTGAATTAGCTCCCAGCCACACTGAAGCAATATCAGCTCTCGCTGCGACTTTCATATAGTCAGACTTGCAAACCTATTTTATATTTTTATCTTTTATAAAAGGTGGCTAAATGTTAGGAATCCTATTTATCATGGATTTTTTAAGCATTTCTGTGATTCTGAAATGTTTTTTAGAACTCTCAGAAGCCTGTATTTAGCATAAATCAAAGTTTTTGTTGGCTCAATGTTAGAAGTTGAGTATGAAAATGCTCCAATATGCAGCTCCCAAGTGCCTGATTTTGACCTGAACTTATGAAGAAGCAAAATCAAATGTTAGTTATAATATGTATCCTTGAATCCTCCAGGAAACAGAGTAGCCTTCAGAATCACATCACAGTCTCCTTGACAACCATGACTGAGCTTGCATGAAAGGCTGACAGTGTGATTTACAGTGGTCGTTTCTCCGGAGCCACAGCCGGGGCTTGTGTATTCCTGCTAATGCTATGGCTCGCTTCTCGATAAATATGATAATTTGCTGCAGGCTCCTGGGGATGTGAACCAGCACTGCTAGCGGGGTGAGGTTAGAACTGACATGAGACAACAGCAGGGGTGGATGACAACACAGTAAGCACAGACACATGCACATGGCTATGTGTGTACACACTCAGACTAGTGGAAAACAGAAAACAGGCATCTGATGCAACACAAAAGAAGATGCTAACAGTCTGTTTGAAGCACTCTGTACGCTGCTTGTTTGATCCTTTATAAAATGCCAAGGACGACTGGCTTCCTCAGTGACCAAATACAGAGGCTTCAAAACATGATTTATTTACATGGAAATTGTAATGCCTAAATGAAGAAGGCCATAAGACGAGAGAATGGGCACCCAGAGATAAATATCCACAATATAAAATTTTATTGAGCTCAACAAGGGACACAGAGAGGTAATTGAAAGCAATATAAACAAATCAAATCATGTGTCTGCACATGCTGTAGATGAGTGCCTTACTGTATAGCTTCAGTCCTGGCGATTGGATTATCTTGTTCACATTACTGTGAGTGACACAGCATTAAAGAAGGAAGGGAGAGGAGAACAAATGGCTGGCTCGCTTTGCCCTCGGCAGGGGGCAACTGCTCACACTTCTTGCTGGCCAAGGTGTCTTGCTGCTTTCCTGTGCTTAAGTCAGGGGGAGTAAAGGCTGGGTAGACCAATAGCTCTCGATTTTGCTTTGAGCATCCAGTGATGGGTTTTTGTGTGGTCGGTACCACCTATACAGTCAAAAAGCTGTGTCTGCCAGGTAGTACAGTAGTTTGTTCATCTTACAAAATCTTCTGCCTTTTGCTCCAGCTGGTACTGTAGCCACAGGGGTCAGACTGCCTCTCTCACACAGGTCCTCTCCATCCGTCTCCCCTCCCGCCCAAAAAATACACAGCTAGGGCTGTTTCAACCGAACTATTGATTTCTCTTTGCTTTCCCTCTCTCTCCCACCCTCCCTTTCTGGGAGTGCTGGCCAAGCAGTTGGGTTTGGCACCAAAAACATAATTATGAAAATGGACCTCTGGGTTGTTTTAATCTGTCTGTACATTCCACAGTCCCTCTGCAACAGAAGCCATTTAAAACTGTTTCAGGGGAATTGAAATGTTTAACCTACTTCACTGTAAAGAACGGTAAACTTACTCGTAGCACAACACTGGCCGCTGTCTAAATGAGGTGTAACAGCTGCATTGCTACATTTATCCAAAATTAGAAAGAAATAAACGTACCTATACTGTAGTCACAGATGTCTAACCACCAAATCAACGTGAGATTTTATTGCTTGATAGTTCCTGTCAAATAGCTATGACAAAATTCCTTGACGTAGACAGTAACTGCTGCTCTTTCCACAACTTACAAGTGAGTGACATCTCCAAATTCAGGCTCATTCTCTAGACATTGACGTAGCATGCCTGCTGAGTACAGTAGCTGCAGTCTCTAAAGGGTTTTCTTGCCCAAAACATCAGTGTCATGTGTCATCGGTTTCAGTATCAGGATCAAATTAACTTTCTAGATTAAACATCATAGATGTTGTAATTTTTATTACCTGAAACTTTAGTTAAAGCCCATGTTTGTGATATTTGAGAAGTTTGTGTGTAATCTACATAACCTTGGTCAAAGGCCTTTAACAGATCAGAGAATAGCATCCTATTTCATACAGAACTAGATTATCAGTTGATCCAAAGGATCTATAACAACATATTCCAATCTCAGACAGCAAGACCTTGACATTTCTCCATATCACACCCCTCTGCCTTCTCACATCTATCTAAGGCACAAGAAAAACATGATTAGTCCTGTTGGATAATAGATGCACGCAGAGGGAAAGGTCAGCGGTTGTCAGTCCTTAATGCCTCAACCTTTAAACTGGGGGATGGGCAAAGAGAGATGAAATACAAAAAACATGAGCACAGGACAGGACTTGGTGACAATAATTACTCATTCTATATCATGCGCATGTAAAGCATGGTGGGGAAATGTAAATATCACAGCACATGGGGCAGAAAAACCTCGACATCCTTCCATGTGCTGCCAAAGAAAAAAAGACCTAATGCTTGAGTGCCTAAATTAGAAACATGTGTGTCTCTGTCTGTGTGTGTGTGTGTGTGTGTGCGCGTGTGTGTGTGTGTGTGTGTGTGTGTGTGTGTGTGTGTATGTATATATATAAATGTAGTGAGAGAGAGAGAGAGAGAGAGAGAGGGAGAGTGAGAGAGTGAGAGAGAGAGAGAAAGAGAGAGGGAGAAAAATAGATGCATCAGACAGACTTGATTTGAGCTACAGTATGTGGTGTGTTAGGCAGTCTAAATGTGCCAGTGGAAATGTCACACTTATTCCTGTGCTTTTAAATTTATGCTTGTGTAATTTTCTCTCAGGTGAGAACAAAGAAGTGTGAAGACGTGAAAGGCCATGATGGCACTGGCTGTAAGGAGAATTAAGAGCACAATTAAATAGTCTACATCAAGATGGCCATTAGTCTTCCTTAACCTTTCAGGGTTTTAATAAATAACACATAGTGTAGAATGCAGTGTGTACTGAGGCTGGTGATATTTGAGTAGTTTTATAAATGCAGTTTCTATTTCACAGTACACTGTGGATTTCTTTTCTTTTTTTAGCAGTGATAAAGACCTGATATGACGACAGAGGGTAAATCAGAAAATGATCAAAAACAACCTCTGGGAGTTTTCTTTTTCTAGAAGCCATTTTGTCTTCGGGTAATTTCCTGGCACTTAAATATTCTGGTCACATTTGCGGGGGGGAAAAAAATCACAATGTCAACATTTCATTTTTCATTTATTACCTTAATGAAAATAAGTTTTTGGAAAGAGGAGCGTTAGAGGAACTGCATATCTATGTTTGATTTACGTTTAATGTCTTAGCGGTTTTAAATTTAAAAGTGTGATATCAGCAAATATTCGAAGAGAGGACGTTCACCAAAATTATAAATGAATCTCAAGTCTGAGGACCAGTGGCCAGACAAAGTCAAATATGCAATCAGCACAACCCACTGATGCAATGACTTTAGCTAATTACTTAATTAAGGAGCAAGCATAACTTTTGCCCTGGATTGCCAATTAATGTGAACCCTGGAACCAAATGTGTTACAGGTACTTTTCTTACATAGCAATGGCAAACTATAAATTGTAAGTCCAATTCCTTTAGGATTGGTTTAATTAAGCTGTGGGAATTGAACACCGCTGCACCTATTGCTCCTTGGAGAGTAGCGTCTAGACATTAGCACAGTAAATATTGTTCACCCACTACTCTTTCAACCTTGAAAATGCTCTTTCATATAAAGAACTCATTATAGCATGCTGCTGTCATCAACTACTTTTCAGAAACTGGTGCCTTATGATCAGCCGGGGTCCATCCAGTAACATTGCACTGCATTTTTTAGCAACTGTATAACAAACAGCAGTAAGAGGGAGTCACCTAAAACGGTGTTAATCTCACTGTTGCTGCTTCACAATGTGATTAGACATCTGACTTAAAAATCATGCGTCTGTTTGGCTTTGCAGCAGAGCCACAGTAGAAACTTTACTACAAGGGAAAAGTATTAACATGTGAACCAGTAAAGTTGTCATATGACTACTTGTTTTTTGTTTTTAAAGTTTTATATTCCTGTGAAATTATATTTTATTTCTGGTTTAATTGTGAAGCAATGTGTTATAAATTTATGTTATATGTAATGTGTTTGCCACTCACTTTTTGTATATTTGTCATACTTAGGTGTTACAGAACAAAGTTTTCTACTAGACAAAGATAACCTGAGTGCATACAAATAGTTTGTAAATGATGATTTCAGGAAAAAAAAAAAACATCCAAATCTACCTGTTCCTATGCGAAAAATCAAACTAAATTAATTTTACATAAAAGTGGACCAGAATTCCTCCACAGTGATGTAAAAAACACATTGTGAGTTACTGTTACTGCCTGAGTGGTTTTTGGAGTTAAGTGTTATTAAGTTTAGGGGCCAGGTACATTTGGATAAACTTTTTCCCTTAAAAAATGAAACAATCATTTAAAAACTGCCTTTTGAATTTGTTCAATATTAAAAGTTATTTGATGACCCGATGTCTTGACTTACTTGACCTTTTCTCTCACAGCTCAAATTAAAACTCAGATGACCCTTCTGGCTATAACTCAATTGTCAAAGCACTACTGGTCAATTCAATATATTGACACCATATAAAGAAGCGACTAAAATGCTGTGTAAGTCTAAAGGTTAAAAGCGCGTGTTGGTGGTCAAAGCGATTAAAGCCACATTTTACGTGCCTCATTACAGGCACATAAACACATGTTTAAACAGACAGATAGAAACGCTGTTTACCCCTGACAAGATGAATAATTAATTTCCATCAATTTTTGCTTCTTATTTCCTTTGTGAGAAAATGAAGAGACAAGAATAGCATTCAGCAGCATTATCTTTGAATGTGCCTTAATTGCTGTTGGTCTCAGTGGGATGCAGCTTGTTTCAATTTTAACACCACAGCTCTCTTTAGAGTTCCTCGTCTGCCAGTCCAATCACTACAATATTTAGAATGACGTCTACAGCACCCCACAGAGAGAAGATGAACCTGCAAGTGTCTAACTAAGGGGGAGTAAGGAACTTTTGATAAGCAATCATCATTCCAATAAAAGAAAAAAAAACTGGAATTTGTTCAGAGTTTTCTCGCTGACTGCAAGGGGAAATGAGGACAAAATTCAACAACAAAAACCAACCCAAATAGTAGTTGTTTCTCAATTTCAGCTTTTTATGGTGTTTTTAAATACTTAATACAAAAAAGGATTAACCTTTTAAAAATTGTCAAGAAAATTGCAGTATCTTTATTTATTTAAATGCAAGAAGCACAACTGAATGCTATGAATGATGACAGTGAGATGATGACTCAGTGCTGTCCAAACCCTCACATGCTTGCCACAGAATAACCTTATTCCCTGTTTTACAGTGTAAAGGATAAGAAAACATGTAAACAGTCATTTCAGTTATAGCAATATATTCATTCATGCTAAACTTCAATTGACGATGCTTATCCGTAACCCTACAGCCTACAAATTGCTGTCAAATTGTTCAAATGCAGTCACTTAAGAAATTATGAACAATACCCTGGCCTGGCTGTCTATCATTAAACAATCAGGCATAGGATCATCCCACGAAACTGACTATGTGAATGGTTTTAAAGAAACGAGTTTTAGATGTGCATCTACAACTTGAGGTAGAAGATAAAAGAAGCCTTAGCAACAACTCAAATTTAAGATCTTTACATGTAGCTTCTGCTGAATTACTCATCCTGGATACAAGTAAATTTATAGCTGCAAACCTTTGCCACCTAGATGACACACTTGTCTCAGGGTAATTGGCTGAAAATGGTAAAGCAAAGAAGTTCTGAATTATTTGCCATAGTAACAGTTTTCTTCTTTCTCCTCTCAGCTAACACTGTTGTGCAACTTTAGTCTCCTCAGGTTTTCACTTTATTGCTTTTCCTCTTGCCAGAATTAATTCAATAGAGCAAAATCCTAATTCCACACTGCATGAAGTGTGTTGATATAAATTTACATGCTACGGGCAAAGCTGTAAAGTTGCTCTTTTAGAGAATTTGGGCAGAGCCTCATTAAAGACAACAGTAATTACAGACAGCTTAATATGTAATTAAGTGTTAATGACTGTACAAAAGACATGATGTAATTACAGTAAAATGGATTGGTCATTTGTTTTGTCTGTTTATTTTAAACATATTAATATAAAATGTAAAGCATAATTAAACAAAGTGTAGGGATGTTCCGCTAGTGCGACATATTTATCTTACTTTTATTTTTTTCTAAAATTTCTTCTTCTAAAACTAAGCGCTTTTAGAGAAAGTAAAACATAGATTAAAAATGTATATTTGTGTTAATGTCCGCTGAAGCCCACCGTGAGAATACTAGAAGCCCATTAGGATCACAAGAAACCACACCAGAAACATCACTGTAGATATACGAGATCAGCAGGAGGCGTGAGCAGAAGGGGGACAGTGCTAACTGCCATCATCATCCTCTGTTTGAGGAACATCCTCCCCTTCATTTTCTCCTCTCCCTACCCCACCAAAAGTAAAACTCCCCTCTGGAGAGAGAAGGGATGGCTCCTTCTGCTCCATTAATCTAATGACAATGCCCCGTGACTAAGACCAGCTTAGCAGGCATTGCTCATCCCCATTGGCTCCTCTTTCACTTAGCATGCCATCTATGCATGAATGCAACAGGGGCAATGACAGCAAAGGAGGAGGAGAAAGAAAATAAAGAGAGACAGAGTAGAGACAAACAATGGCCAGATTATATTGCACTGGTGTCCATGGTTACCAAGGGATGTCACATAGCAGCACTGATAAAGGGTTTGATGAATTGTAGAAACTGGAAAACTGTCAAAACAAAGTTAAGAGAAGTCCTGTTATTTATTTCCCTAAATCACATCTATAATTATCAATGTAATGGAATTATATATGGCCTTATGAGAAGTAGAAAAAATTCCTATCAACTAACAATTCAGTATTAGATTTATGGATGGATGGATGAAAAGATAGATAAATAGCTCCCAAAAACTGACAGGAGTTTCTGGAGTCTGTGGGGCCATTGTGCACCTCGTCAGTCATGAAGCCATGCAGGCTACCCAGATGTCACGAGCACCGTCATTAGTCGGCTTGCACTGCTCGACAGCATTTAACGGGTCAAAATCTTGTCTTTTCTCAGTAACGCTAGACAAAACAGCTTTTTGTCATATTGCAATGACAGTGATTCCGATTCAAACCACTTCTTTGTTGCTACTGTAACAACTCAGTAAATTCATGCAGTGTATTTGAGATTATTTACATAATTACAACTTTTCTGACAGCATGAATGTGAAAAACTGCAATCTAATGTGCCGCAGTGAACAGTCAACGGGTGCAGTCTACACACAGCGACGAGTCACTAGCTAGTCACACTGCACCTACAGCATAGCTGTGGCACTGCCTCAACTGTAATTTATGCTTTAGATGACTATGATGTACTTTTAGTTCAGTTCTGTGTAGAAGGTAGTAGAAACATCCCCTTCCATCTGACACCTCTGGGAACGTCAGCGCTCTGTGGTGTATGTTTTGCTTGCTGATGTCCTCAAGGAGCACAGACTGTGTCTATGTTAGCCTAGCGTCTCAAAGGAGAGATGTCCGCTTCAGCCAAACCTCTGGGGAAATAGCAACCAGAAGTTGGCTGTCAAATAGCAGAGCTGTTGGCCCAGAATAGCACAGGGTCAGTGTAGAAAAATAGGCCTCCCACACAACAAGAGCAGACAAGGCTTCTTAACTACATGTGTGACACTCTAGTAAAGTTAAATGCCAAATATTCTAACTCACATTAAGAGTTAATGGAAGAGAGCAAACCCCGTGTTGCTCACTTGGTATTGGCTCACATTATGAGGCATTAACATATAATGGAAATTATAATTATCTGAAAGAAATGGGTGAAAAAAAATGGTCAAAGCCAGCGTTCTTGAAAAAAGAAAAATGGCTGACAAGCTGACATAACACTACATTTTTTTATGACGAGAATAAATAAAATAATCTGATTTAAAATTTTAAATTAAAACACCGTAATTGTTTATCCATGAATGCACATGTCCTTAAAGAGTCCAAGTAAGATACTGAAAGAAAGGAAACCTTCTCTGTATTTATCTAAAGCCATCCCCCGGTTAAATGGCATTCAATCAAATATTTTGACTCAAAGTCAATCGATGAAGCCCTGTTTCAAGTATAAAGCTGATTATACAGTGAAATCTCACGTTAAGTGCTTTAGCCATAAAAGCGTGGCTCCTATTTCCATGTTGTTTTGGGGTAAAAATGTTCTCACCTCAGTGACTCAGGCATGATTGAGTGTTCTTCTGCTTTATTACCAAGAAGAATGTTTGTTGCCATGGTGATAGAGAAAGCAGGGAGCTAATACAGTATTTCATTACTGACTGAACAAAGAGAAAAATGAAACATAATTTGCCATTCTGAAAGGCAGGCAGGCAAGGATTAAAAGTTTTTACATTGCTGTGTCATTTGCCTGTTACTACAGGTACAGTAATTATGTGCTGCAAAAACCATTACCATCTGTCACAGTTTGTTTGCAATTGTTTACTTAGTACATGTCAGCAATTTTCGGAAATGATGAGTCGATTATGCTGGGACTATAAATTGTAATATACATTCATGTCACTTGTATGTAATTAAAATGCTAAAGGGCACTGTGTCAAGGGTTTAACAAAGCTAGATTGGTAGATTACATGCAATGTTTGATAGAGATATCTCTGCTCTGAAACCTTTTTTTGGCATCACTAAAAATCTAACATTGCAATGAAGAACTGAAAATTCTTATTAAAAATTCCCCTCTCGCCCCTGCAGGCAGTCAGTCCTTCAAGCTCGGGTCCTCTACCAGAGGCCTGGGAGCTTGAGGGTCCTGCGCAGTATCTTAGATGTTCCTAGGACTGCGCTCTTCTGGACAGAGATCTCCAATGTTTTTCCTGGGATCTGCTGGAGCCACTCGCCTAGCTTGGGAGTCACTGCACCTAGTGCTCTGATTACCACTGGGACCACTGTTACCTTCACCCTCCACATCTTCTCTGAGGCCTTGGTACTTTGCAAGCTTGTTGTGCTCTTCCTGATATTGCTGTCATTCCGTATCGCTACATTGATCACTACAGCCGTCTTCCTCTGCTTTTCTACCAACACTATGTCCGGTTGGTTAGCCACCAGCATTTTGTCTGTCTGTATCTGGAAGCCCCACAGGATCTTAGCTCGGTCATTCTCGACCACCCCAGGTGGCGTCTCCCATTTTGACCACTGGACTTCCAGGCCATACTCGGCACATATGTTTCTGTATAGTATGCTGGTCACTTGGTTATGGCGTTCCATGTATGCCCTGCCTGCTAGCATCTTGCATCCTGCTGTTATGTGGTGGATGGTCTCAGGGTCATCTTTACACAGCCTGCACCTGAGGTCTTGCCTGGTGTGATAGACCCCAGCCTCTATGGATCTTTTGCTCAGAGCTTGTTCCTGTGCTGCCATGATTAGTGCATCTGTGCTGTCTTTCAGTCCAGCTTTGTCCAGCCACTGGATGTCACGCATGTCGTCTATCTGCCGGTGGTACATACCGTGCAGGGGCCTGTCTTTCCATGATGGTTCCCCTCTTCCTCCTCTTTCCTGAGTTTCTGCTGCCTGAGGTATTCACTAAGCACATGGTCAGTAGTTGCCATCTTCCTGATGTACTCATGGATGTTTGTTGTGTCATCCTGGACAGTGGCTCTGACAATCAGTAGTCCTTGCCCTCCTTCCTTTCGCTTAGCATACAGTCTCAGGGTGGTGGACTTGGAGTGAAACCCTCCATGCATGGTCAGGAGCTTCCTGGTCTTGATGTCAGTGGCTTCCATCTCCTCCTTTGGCCAGCTTATTATCCCAGCAGGGTACCTGATCACCGGCATGGCGTAGGTGTTGACAGCCAAGATCTTACCATTCAGCTGACTCCTCAGGACTTGTGTTACTCTCTGCAGGTACTTAGTGGTTGCAGCTTTCCTAGCAGCCTCAGCCTCTTCGTGGTTCCCATTTGCCTGTGGGATCCCCTCGGGTACTTGTAGCTGTCCTCAATAACTGTAATGTAATGCCTTCTGTTCTGATTACTTTCCCTCTCTTTGTTACCATATGAATACACTTGCCCAGTCCAAATGACATTTCATTGCTGTAGATCCTAATGATGCGGATCAGTGAACTGATGTTGCATGGCATGGCATGGTATCTATCTATCTATCTATCTATCTATCTATCTATCTATCTATCTATCTACATACAAAGTACCATGGATTTACAGTATACACTAAGAAAGAGCAGTTCCAGTTGCATTCCACTTTATGGCAATTTCTGAACTGATGACGTCCTAAGGGGCAACAGTCAGTGCATGGAAAAAAAGTATTATTTTCAAGTTCTATTTTTACCTTACACAATAAAACAGAAGACAACCTTGAACCTGTAAATGTTTCTTTCTGCTCTGTCATTAGGGAAGCAAATACAATCATAAAAATTGTCTTTACAGTAATATTGGTAGTGACTTTTTTTTATACAGAGTACATGTTTGCTTTGACTTTGTGAAGATATTGTGTTTTTACTGGCATGCTTTTCAGGTCACTGTCAAATTCAAATGGTGAAAAATTCAGCCGACGTGTATGCAGTTGTGTGCGCGACACACATATGTGCATGTTTTCACCAGGGTTTGTCTAAGAAGTTGAGATGTCTTTGTACACCCACCCATAGCCATCTGTGTAAAACAGCTGTATGACACTCTCATGTATGCACACCTGTGCTATTGTGTTTCCATGTTACTCCTCATTTCAAATTCAAATACCACTGGAGCTACATTGAATACAATACTACTATTTAACAAACACATGAAGAATCTTTCATAAAACTTAAAATAGACAGTCTAGTGAACTGTGTTTGTAATGTAAATTCTGGAGAAGAGCAGCTGTGGATAACTCTGGATGATGTTGTCTGATGATATGAGAGGGCAGCAGGAGGTCTAGAAATGCCTTGTGTGCTTCTGTGTCCACATTTGCATACTCTATTGAAACGGATCAAAGATAGTGTGATGAGCAGTACCTGCCTAATGAATATGCACAAGAAAATGTTCTACTTGCATTATGAGTCCATTTAGACTCGAGTTGCACTGCTCAGTGTTTTCACCTTTCCGGGATACTCTCTCCATCTGCGACCTTTTCTAAACCAACCGCAACTTATCTCGCTTATAGTCTTAAAAGAAACTAGGAAATGGAGACGAGGAAATAAACAAACAAAGCACAAAAAGTGCTGAGGAGAGAGATAAGACTACACTGGGTTAGAAGAGAAAGGAAATGAAATTAGGTATATGTCCTGTTTGTGCCTGGCTGGATTTAGATTCCTGCTTTACTTATTTCATTCCGAGAACTGCAGAAGCAAACATGTGGGTATTTTAAGAGCAGTGGGCATGCTTTCCATAAGCAGAAATATTAAAGAATGAACATGGTCAAAAAACGGGCATATGAATAGTCATGTAGAAAAGACAGAAGGCACTGTGTCTTGGGACCCAGTTGGGATGTTATCTCCAAAACTGGGACAAATGTGACAGATGAGAAGATGTGTGCTATACAGTCAATGAATCAAAACTGTACTGCATCAGCACTTATGTACTATATAATACAGCATATGTGTTACACAAGTAGCCTTTAAAAGACTAGCTTTTAAATTAACCTCTTGTACTTTGAATATTTCAAAGTAAGGACAAGTATAAAAGTTTTTTACCTTAATGAAGCCCCTCCCTGTCTCCTTTTCTTTTCTTTTTTTTTAGATCTGTAACACCATCTTAATCATCTAAAAAGGAAGATCCCAATTATCTATAGTGGCCCTTGCTCGACCAATACTCTCTTGCTGGTGCCAAAATTCCTCTCCTCTCTACACCCATCACTCTAAATTTGACAAGGGACAAATCCCAGTCACCCCATCTATTCTATTGTTTCATGATTACTGAACAAATGCCAGTGAGTGTAACTTGAAACCTTCAGAAATCTTCAGATCGAGTTGTTAATCCAAAGAAAAGCTACAGCCGTTGCTTTAAACAACAAGACGTGCTTCAGACTAAGCAGAGTTTAACGGTTTTGTGAATGGATATATTTCAGCATATATTTTCCAATAGGACCTGACCAGCAATATATCACATCTTATCTTTAATAAGCTATCTGGGGCAAAAACTCGAGCCCTTTATAGGTATTATTCGTGTATCTAATTAATCAGAGATGGGAGGTGCCGGCAATCGCTAGCTTGCGTTATTTGGCATTTGTACTATGGTAAAAAGCCGTAGCACTAATTAGGAGAGATGATCTATTGTCCATAATGAGAATTGATGGCTTTTCTTCTGCACCACCAAGCATTTTCTCTCTTTCTCTCAGTATTTCCAACTGAAGGCACCGGTCTCTCCTATTCTCTCACCTAGGCACACTTCAGAGCTGTATATAGGAAAGGACTAAATGAAACACTATGTGATTAATGGACTTAATTTCCAGCAAATCTGACTTCACGGTGACAGCCTACTTCACCTCGAAAAGCTTTCTGATTATTAGATTTGAGCCAGTGTCAAAAAGTCAGACAGTTTACACAGGAATGTCCCCCCCTGCTCAAAAAGGCTCCTGTAGGGGACAAATGCAATGAGTCTAAATTAACCACCTTGTAAAACACTGAACCCATATATACAATAATCCTGTCACTTCATGTGGGTGTCACAGCCTCCTAATCTTTGAACACAAAGAGAGACCCTGTCTATGAGACTTTGCAAGCCTGTGCTAATGCTGTGTAAACATTGCTGCTGCTGTTTGCCACTGATTTAGCACATGTTAATATTACATGAGACAGAAGGGCCCTTTGATGATGTAAGTGAACACTCAAACTAGGGCTTTCTACCTCAGGGAAGGCAAGTCGGGGCTGTGGAGCAGCTCCTTCGAGATTTTACTTCCGCATTAGCAATCTAGCTTGGTAGGAGTCGAGCGGTACATTTTTTAACATTCATATTACAGAACAGGATGGTTCTAGTTTCAAATACCAGCACAGTGACAAAATGTAAATGTAGTGAAAGTTAAATATACTGGGGCTATAAAATGATGGTTCATTTTTCCTTTTGTTTTGTTTTTTATAATAGTGGCCATTCATCTTTTTTGTAGCTTTTCTTTTAAGCCTTAATTAATGATACAGGAAACCAGTTATAGAAGCGTGTTCTTAAAAATCAAAGATATGTCTACAGGGAACTTTAAGGGATCACTGCACACAGTTTCTCGTGTAGTTATTTCTAAACAGGGATCGACAACTGTACTCACTCTGATGCACTTGGCTGATATCACATCAATGCGAACACTGGGAAAGTTTGATGAGGACTATTTCCCAATAGCTGAGAAAGGCTAGCTGAAGTTGGTGTTTGGAATCAGGTGATCAGTTAGCTGCAAGTGGTTATTTGACATCAAGACACTGGTGAAGCAAGTCAAACCATTTTAGTTTGTCTGTATCAACTGAGTATACACTCCTTGCAGTGATTTATATACACTTGTATTCTAAAATAATGCAGTAGTGTGCAATAGTCTCAACCCTCATTTCTTTACATTTTGCTGTGAAATGTGTACACACATACATGGAATTATAGTATATAAGGCAAAAACAGAGTTTTGACAATCCTTCAGCATAACTTTAACTCTCTGAGGCAAGCTTTCTTCTAATTTCTTTAGAAGTCTTCAGGCAGGCCCACCTTCTATAGCAGCAGCAGAATTTGGGGACAAATGGGGATGACTCCCCCATCACAGGGGATGAGGTCAATAAGTCAGTTAGACAGCTCCTTGGTAGCAGGCCCCCTGGGGTGGATCAGATTCCCCCTGAGTTACTTAAAGCTCTAACTGTTGGGGGGATGTCTTGGTGAATGTGGCATGGCGATTTGGGGTGGTTCCTATTTTTAAGATGATTAAAAAGGCTGAATGGAGGATGGGCTCCTATGGTGGATGCTGGTTATCTGGTCCATTGCTATGAATCCATTCAGTCTCATTACAACCAGGGAGTGTTTGTTTTGCACTTATGGCAACAGGTTTGACTCTTTCCAGTGAGTGGTGGACTTTGCCATGTATGAGGAGGAAAGTGGGAGATGAACAGATGGAGCAGGTAGCATCTGCATCACGACAGACAGTGGGCTTCAGTGGTGAAGAAAAACCTGACAATGGAAAACAAATCTGATGATTTACCAGTCAGTCTATATCCTTACCCTCACCTATAGACACAAGTTCCAAAAAAATGAGATTGCAGTTTTGATAAGACCCCTAACATCACTGAGTGCAATGACAGAGCCTCAGCTGTGTAAAAATAAGACATGTGGCCACCGATTTTCATTCCACTTCTTCTGTAATTTACCTCAGCCTTTTTTCCCCTGTTTCCCTCCTTAAGAACAGCGTCTTGACCGCCACCCTTCTACTCAGACTATTTCTGATTAGGCATCAATGAACAGTTGAACTGAAACTGAAGGTGCAGCTACATCTAAGGGGCTGAGGTCTTTGACTGATTTTTCTTTTCTTTTCTTAAGGATGTGACTTTTAGATACTCGTCATCTGCTGTGCATTGTTCTTTTTAAAAAAAATCTGACACTTCTTTAGTTCTCTAGTTGTCTATTTTTCTCAAATTGTTAAGCAAATACTACACATTATGCCTAGATATGTCAAGTTTTCGCCTTTAGGAATTATGTTGGTTCAAAAATACAATTTTTTTAAACCGGCCAAACTGTGTTATCTTATATTATATATATTTATCTAAAGGAATGGGACCAATTAATATTATTATATATTTTTACAGAAGGTTGATAGTAACCAAATCCCTAAAAATAAAATTTTTAACTGGTTATTTGCTAAGTTGCTAATTTGCTAACTATAACACTGGTTCATCCCTTGAGTTATGTGTCTGTTTTATGCTTGAATGAGTCATAGATGAGTGTAAAGTGGCTTAACAAACAAACAATCAATCACACAAAAAATCCTGAAAACAAAATGGTCAAGTACAAGGACTGCAAAAAAACAAAAACAACTTGGAAAGACCTTCAGAAAGCCTGGAGTACTACTGCTGAGGCCTACTTAAAAAATACAAGAAAGTCTAACCCCTTAGATGAAAAATATAAAGAGATGATTGGCCGCTTACAACCTTTGCACAGTATTGTAATGTTAATAAAGGGTAAATTTTACATATTCTGAGTAGAAAATCTGCTTCGTCTTATCTGTGGCATGTGTTTCTTTACATTTCAGTTAATTTTCTGTAAAATGCAAAAAAAAGGCATCTGAAGCCTTGTTCAGTAATCTAAAAAACACGATACAGTCTTGGCCGTGCTTTTGCAGAAAGCAGTGATCATTTGTCTTTTTTTTCCTGTTTCACCTAAAAGTAAGAACTGATTCCTCTGATCTGTCAAGTTCCCGTGGGCAGCTTATATCTACTGGGAGTTGTCCTCTGTTTCTTCTGTACAAACCTCTAATAATCCCACACCTCCCACAGCCCAGACAGTTCACTAAGGATGGAGACAGAAATCTGGGCTCATTTGCTTGTGACACTACACAAGGGTACTTAGAGTCTCCCTTTCTTTTGTCCTTCTGTGACTTTAACTACACACCAAAACCTTGAATTTTAGCTTTCCACTTACTCAACATGAAAATCAAAATCAGTTTTTACTGTAGTAAAGCCACACATGTGTAAAAGATTGCCCTTTACATGTATATGTGCACAATGTCATAAACAGAGACGTAGATAAGGACGAGCAGGAGTGAGATCGAGGAGATCAGTTTGAGGAGAGAGAACAGACTCTTGATGAGCCATTAACCTGCTGTCGGTGAGGTAAAATGGCTGTGGGACGAGGTTTAATTTACCCTTTTATAAAGAGGTCGTTTAATTGATGAGCCAAAGGAAAAGAGTTATACCCCTGGTTTGGTGTATTAGCACGGTTGATGGTGAACAGGTTGAGTGAGGAATTGGATGAGCAGTCAATAGTCCCGATCAATCTAAGCTTTCAGAGAATCGCTGTGATACTTGTGGTCAAATCTATGACAACAGTACAGATTTAAGCACTTATGGAGGCAAGGTCCAATTTGAAAATGAAATCCTTTAAATTCCCGTCTCTTATTTGTTTTTAGCTAAAGCTGTTACGGAGAATGTAGGTATGTTCAGTGAAGTAGGCCAAATGACTTCCATTTTTGCAAAACATTTTATTTTGTCAGTCAGCTCTTTCATTTATCTTTCTTTGCACTCAGCATTCACAGAGTTGAGTTTAAGATCTCGCTTTAAAAATACCCATCAGCAGGTACAAAGAGTCAATTTTCACTTTGAAATAAGCTGCCAGAGAGTTCTATGTGGTCTCTTCACCATCCATTACAGTAGCTCTATGGATGATAAATTTTAATAGACAAAAGATGACTAGTGGAGGTCTTTCCTTCAATGAAAAGGAGAAGAGAAAAATTGAAAATTATGGACTGTTCTGTGCATGAATGTATCCAGGCCTTCTATGGTACTGCAAGTTACATGCTGACTCTATTCATAGCAATAGACCTCTCTCTTAGCCAATTGTGGCTCAGGTAGTCAAGACATAGGTGACATGAATAAGTTTCAGGTGTGTCCTCTCAAAAACAGATTGAACTGAGTGGTTTTCTACAATGCGAGTTGTTTTCACAGCTCACACACCTATAGTATGTGAGCTGGTGAAGATGTAGTCTAAACATCTTCACCTCTGACCCTGGCTTTGTTTTAACGCTATGCGTGCTAAACCTCTTTCCTAATATAAGAGACATCTATCATCTCTCACACAACTGAACATGTAGAAACTCTTCACATCAGAGCTGTGAATCTTCACAGCCACCATAAAAATCCACTTTAATCCATTGTTTTGCATTATTGTGATATTTAGTTGGCTGTAAAACTCGAATTATTTCACACAGACAGACTATTGTGTGTGATATAATATCACTGTGCAGCTAATTGCACATACTGAATTGTTGCCCTGCTCAAAGTATATGCCCTTTACACAATCATTGACTAATTGAGGTTCATATTCCACTGATGTGAATAAGAAAATAATTTTTTCTCTAATGCACTATTCTTTAAAGCCATGCCCACACAGCACACATTTCCCATGCTTTTCACTATAAAACCACAAAGGGACTAGCTCAGCTGTAGGTTAGTGTTCCTTACCTATTAGTCGTCAGTGGTCGGAAAACTAATGTGACACTTCGATTCAAGGTCATCATCTACTCATTTCCTTACCAGATATTTAGAAAAATGTTGTCCCAGGAGTACATACTATACATTATTCATTGCATGAGTAATGAGGAGAATTCCTTTTTATGTAGCTCTGCATTACAGACAGAAGGCGTATGTCCGGATGCCTTGCACGCTAAAAAACTCTGTTCATATCCTGGAAAAATGGTACATGAATCTGAGGGAAACAGGCATTATGTGACATCTCAAGTGATATGACTAAAGCCCCACGGGTACATGATATAATTAAGGATTTATGCTGGGCTATATTTCATATTACCATAGGAAGGATACTTGTTCAAAGCATGGAACCATGGTACTATGTCAAGCCTTATTCCTCTTTTGCTTTTTCTTTTGTCAGACTTAATCTTGTGTAATCCACTTAGTGTCATATCTGAAAAACATGACAGGAATTCCTCCAGTCCTTGTCATGTAGCACCTTTAGAGAAGCTATCCCAGCTCTTAGCGGGAATGCTGACGTTGTTTTCTCAGAACTAAGCTTATCTCCACGGCAACTTGCTCGGGCAAGGTTTGGTGAAGTCTGCCACACAAACACTGCAACCAATTCTTGTATTCTCTGAGAGATAACAGACCCTTGAGTTGACTCCCTTAGGCCTGCAGCGGAAGGTTAGGGGCACTCTTTTGTGAATACATGCTTGATGCCAGTGTAATTTCCATTTGTTTATCTCTCTTTTCCCCCTTTTAGGGACAGTGGAGATGTAACACAAAGAATATAAATGTCAGCCTCAGATTAAAAGATTGCTTGATTCCATCCTAGGGCGCAGCGGTATTTCATCAGAAAAAGGGATGATGACAAATTCCCTCTCAGAAATGTGGAATGAGTCAGAGAGAAATTAACAAAGAGCCCAAGAGGAAAAGCTGCCAAAGATGCCGCGTTATTATTAGAATCCAAATTCTACATTATGTACAGTATATATATACATATATATATATATATATATATATATATATATATATATATATATATGTATGTTTGGCGATGTCTCCTCAGCATGTGCCACTGTGGAGAAGAATTAAGGTTTTTATTAAACTCATCTTACCTTTAAACCTTATGATCAGTGCAAACAGCTTAACCTCATCTCCTGTCATAGTATTTCCATAAGTCTGATGTAATGTTAATACTGAGCAGACAAGAATAATATGTGATAATGATGGTAGTGCTAAAATATCAGGCCATATCACTACTGTAACGTGGAACAGTACAGCTGAGAGAAATAAATGACTTTAGCAGTGGCTCTCTTTCAGTGAGAACCTCTCAAGGCTGAGACTTACTGTTTGTGGCCTGTAGCAGTACTGATCAGATTACTTTACTTTAGGTTTGATCCCCCTAAGACCACCCTCAATACTAAACTGTAAGAAATGACTGCTAAGCGCAGGGACTGGGTCTCACTTTAGCTGCCAGTTTTCTTTTTTTCCCCCAAGCAAATCTGGCAGCAAATGTAGTTTTGACCATATTATCAAATGTAATCGTCTTAGAATAATTACATCTACCAGCACACAGCACAAAATATTACAATTTTGGTTTATTTTAGCCTGTTAATGTGAATATTTAACTTATATTTCAATTCACATACATTAGCACACGTTTCAATTAATGTAAAAAATGAAAAAGCTGAAAAGTCTGTCGTGACATTTTGCACATAAATAAAACGAAAGAAAGAATCACGGCAAACCATTACCAGTCTTCTTTTGGAAGTGTGGGGTTTTCATTTTGGTTTGCAGTTTTGTGTGCAGTACAGAGATAACTATAAAAAGGAAACAAGCTGTGGGTTGGAAATCAGAAGGAAAAGCCTTAATCGAGCCTCATATTTCCTATGTGCTAAAAACAAGAAGAAAAAAAAAACCTGGTATGGTCTATGACCCTGTCTTATTGAAAAAAGTTACATTTCAGAACACGTTTATGTAATGTTAATACAACAATCAGAATATTTTCATATTTAAAAAACTGTGAATATCAGTGTATATGGAAATGTACGGAGAGTTTTAATTTAATTCTGTAATTAAATATTATACTAAACGTCATTAATAAGTCAGAGGATGCCCATAGCTATGTGCAAGGTGTGAAAAAAAGGATGAAAAAAGTGCTTTGTTGCTGGTGATCAAGGTCGGTCTGGTAGAGTGGTAGCCACTGGTCTGGTGGGTCTGGTATCCTCACTTGCATCACTTTAGATGTGGAAATTAAAATGTTTTCTTTACAGTTCTGGTTTAGTCAAATCAACTTTTTTTTAAAAAGCTTAATTTCTGCGTTTTAAATGTTGATGATTTGTTTCTTTAAATGCTATATTCACAAATCTAAATTCATGACTTTAAAAACATGTCCCTCACACACTTTCTTTGGTTTAATAGCGTCAGTACAGTGTTGTGTGACCTCTGTTGTGCAGATTGCTCCAGTCTTTTTTAAAGACTCACTGGCTGTTTTCAATAAGTCATTAGGAAGCAAATTTAAAGTCTATAAGATTGAGTTAATTAAAGACTCTTCATGGGAGCCATAGCTAAATAGCTGAATTAATTTAATGGATCCGCTTTAATCATTTATAAAATTTAATACATTTCCCGATTAAAACTGCAATTTATAAAAAAAATAATAATTATTATTTTTAAGTGAAATTTAGACCACTCTGAACATGTCAATTACCAATATAAGTAGGATTATTCTTAGAATCTATTTATTTGTTTTAATAAACTCTGATCTGATCTTTTACACAATACATTTCTACATTTTTACAGACTTCACTGAACTGGGATTGACTTTTGCTCTCTGGAGACATCAGATATTGCCAGTATATTACAGACTCATTTTTATTACCAGGGAAACTCTTGTCTAGTTTATTTCAATCACTACTAGGTCTATTATAGTTAGTATTACTTCCTAATGATGCAGCCAACTGGGTTTTTTTTTTCTTTCAAACCACATTCTTTCAAAATCCCCTTTGTACTTCCCTCAGAGGTATACCTCTCCTCAGTTCTCTCTTTGAATTCTAATGGACTGAACTGACGCTACACTTTCAGGTCTGACATGCCCTGCAATGTGTAAAAACCTTGGCTGCCCATTAGATATCTTTGATGGGTAGAAAAGCACCAAGAGGCCTAAGGAATAAGCACCAAAAAACACCCACCTCAAAGACTCTTATAGGTGCTGGGCAGTGTTCTTGTGCCAGCTGGCTTTGTATCACGACTATAGTTTGCTACAATACCACAGGGAAATACAAGAGTACAATAGCTTTGACTATAAAAAAACCACCTACAGTTCCAGGGAAGTTCAGCATGCACTCAGTGTGCGCTCAACAGTTTTACCTGCTTTGCTGAGAAAATGAAAGTACTTCCTCTACTTCCTTTGTGCTAAACTTTAACCGTAACTCCCATCTAATCTCGTGGTCATTTCATGAAAAGTAAAACTGAGGAGAAGAACTTCCCTTTCAAACTTTAAGCGGATTTAAACTTGCAGTCAGAGGTGACCACAAAAAAGACGGCGTCTTTAGATCAGAGAAACTTGGCACCCAGTGGAAAAACTAGCTCCACATAACAAGTGGTTAATTTCAATGGCTGCAGCTGTATTAAAAACACTTTAACTCATGTAAAGGCTGCTATTGTTGATCGAGTTTATAGTGGATGTATTTGTGTTTCACATATAGAATATGGTCAAGAATTCAAAATGAACACAAGCAAAATTAAAGTGTGGCTTTTAGACACAAAAATATGAATTTGCATTCAATCACATGATTTATTGGAAGAATCGCAATGATAAAAGAAATCAGTTCGAGTGTGACTGTGTTTGAGTGTCTGCATTTGTTTATGGCATTTTCTTGCTATCAACACACCTGAAAAATAACTCAAAAAGGGAAAAACATGAGGTGGATTAGGTACCATGTGATGTACCTTTTTATGCACTTCCAATCTTTCAAAGGATGATTTCTTTTGGGGGCTAAAAACTTTGAATGCAAAGAGAGGATTAATGTTGGCCTACAGGTTCAGGTCATCACAAACAGACCTGTTCCAACAGTGATCCATCCACTTCCCCGTTAACCGTCCAGTAAAGTGCTTAATGCAGTGACCTCAGAGGAATGTTTAGTGCTGCAGTCTGTCTCATGTCGTTGAGCCCCGAAGGCCAGTTCAGTATTTGTTACATTCAACTTTGTATTGATTATGCATAATCACAGAGGGTATGACTATCCCCTTTATTCAGTCCATGTCCAAAGTAAGGTTGCTGCTGTAAATCAAAAGTAAGAAAAGCTAATGAACTGGTGAAGATTAACTGAACAGCAAAAGTTGCCACGTATGGAGAAAACTCTACAGCTCACAGACGACAATACATCAAATTCCTAAACAGGAAATATTACATTTGCTGTGAGTAATTAGTGCATATTTAACTTAAGGGATTAAGCTGTGGCACAATCTGTGACATAAAATAAAATCTCATCAAACAAGACGAAAAAAGACAAAAATCTAAAAGCTTGCAAAGAGGCCAAGCAACCTAATCACGCATCAGACAACGTGTGGACTTGTGTGTTTACCAAGCATGGTTCTGAAAGCACTGCAGAGGTATTTTAGAGATAAAGCATATGTAGAAGTGTCCTTCATAACACCACAGCTGCTGAACAGAACTGCTCCAAGATGGAGTCAAGGTCAGAGGAAAATCTGATTCTGACATTAGAATAGTGATGGAGCGTAACGTCCTTTAGATGTCCAAGAATTGCTGGCACGTATAGATTCTCACTGCAGTGGTAATAAAAAGGAACTACGGTAACTTTAAAAGATTGGATATTCATCTTGTGTTTAAATTAACAAGAGCACATCCATGTGGGCAGTGGTGAGCTCGGTCTGCAGGTGTAATAGAAAAGTTCAAATGAAACTGTACATATGTACTTAGTAGACAGTAGAAAACAAACAATTACAGCAAGACAAATAGAGTTAGTCAGGAAAGAGCGGTTAGAAGTAAAGATCAAAAGAGATCTATCATTAGTACTGAAAGGCTTTTTTTTTATGAATTTATATTTAACCACCGCCCCATGTTTAATTAGTTTATTGCTATCTAAACATTTAAATAGCTCCAATTATAACAGCCAGAACTGAACAAGCAACTTGGAAAAATATCTAGACTTCAACTGGAAAATAGTTGCAATACAGGAAATTTGTGATTCAACAAGTTATGCCTTAACTATATATAAGGATATATTGAATGTTTATGTAACGCACATATGCATGAAATCCTGAGAGAGGACACATTATAGTATAATATTTTTTCTTTTGCACATTTCATTTCTTTTATCTTAGAAGCTTCTGTGTAAGCGGAGTCAAAGTTCTTTATGCTGTTACCTCTGATGCTTCTGTTTGGACTGATGGTGGGTTAGTATTAGGTCCTCATTAAGGATAGTCATGGGAATTAATTAGCACAATCTGTGTTAATAGAATAGTGATACACAGATACCCAGAAATTTATTTCGCCGACTTGAAAAAGAGCTAATGCTGTATTTCTCTGTGCATGTATCCCACACAAAAAAGAAAAAGAAAAAAAAGGATATGTGATCAAATTAATACAACTGAGAGTATCAGTTTTGGAAGTTACAGACATCTTTGCCTGGCTAAGGCAGGTTCATTGCATCAACTGTCATTTTGCCATTACGATTCTTTAAGCCAATCACATTCTCAGCTTAAAGTTTATTTACTTCCTGCTAGTGGTCAAGCTGGTGTAATGAATATGATGTGATTAAGGGAGTCCTCAGGGTAAACTTTGCTCATCACCGAAGTGAGAAAAGAACAATGGTGAAAGAAAAGACACACACTGTATACTGTGGAGCCAAATGGGACAGAATTAAATGGAAACCAAGCAGACGTGAAGAGAGGCACTTTGATTTGACTTTACTTTGATTCTGATCGTGTCCAAACTCTGTTCTAATGGCTTAAGACAGCTCCTCCCTGACATCAGGGAGATGACTGCAGTGACATTCATCAGAATGTTAATTACCATAATATATTAGAGGATTGCAATGGTGGCTATGATGACTATGTCTACGATAGCACGAATAATGATGATGACAGGAAAGACAATGATATTGCCGGCTATATAGGACAGCCATGAGTGTATTAGCTAGTATGGACAAGTGATTTACATGCTTACCCTGACAAAAGCGCAGAGTTGCACATTGCACACTCTAAACTTGTAATATCCATATGGCACTTTTTAATTTGGTATGTATTGGGATTTGTGATATTACCTTTTCTTTGCAACAAACAGTCTTTAACAGTACTTATAGGGTACTTTATGCTGCAAAGTAAAGACCTGACAATACTAAGGAGAAGAAAACAAAGGAAAAAAAGCAATTGGTCACAATGTGGAGAAAGAAAATGTCCACTTTTAACAAGGAGAAACCTCTGGCAGAGTCAGGCTGCAGAAAGGTGGCCATCTGCCTACACTAGTTAGGGTGAGGGTAAAGCGAAGAGAGAAAGGAAGAACAAAGAGAAAAGAACGATAAAACAGTAAATACTTTTTAGGTTGGTGTATTGTGCCAGTGGTTTAAAATTGCTGCCTTACAGCAAGGTTTCTGGTTTGAACCCCAGCTGGGGCTTTTCTCTGCAGAGTCTGCATATTCTCCCTGTGCCTTTGTGGGTTTATTCCAGATACTCTGGGTTCTTAACACAGTCTAAAGACATGCATGTTAAGTAAAATAGTGATTCGAAAAATTGGGCTTGGATTGATGTAGATAAAGTGCTTAAAACTTATAGAATACAAAGCTGGATGAATGCACATGCATGATTAAATGTGACTTGTAGTCTAAAGAACTTTGAGTGGTCAGTGAGACACACGTGAGTACATTACTTTTCCATATGAGTTACATAGTGGTTCACTTTTCTCACATGAAACATGCACTTACAAAGCTGCCAATATGTGTTGCACATTCTGTTTTGAAGTTTTAATTGGAATACTTAAAATAATGTTTCTCTCTCTGCAGCACTCACACTTATCTAAGAATCAAATCAATTTATAATTCAAACATCAAATTTAATGCTTCCTTAGTATTAAATCTGATGAAGGAAAATATCTCAAATGAGCTGATCACTATTCTATAAACTGCTTAAAAAAACTTAACTGCGTGACAGCCGAGTCAGTGTTCTGCCACAATGATAACTAATTCCAATAACTCAAAAGAAACCATAAATGTAGGCATACAATCACGGCTTAAGCACTCTAAGAGAACTTTATTGACATAGCACCTCATTATCTCATGAACGGAAATTTAGATGCTTGTGCTGCGCTGCAGGTTGCATTTGATGAACCAATTTAACCCTACAGAGCTCTGGGGCATGAAAATATCTTTTCCCAATCAGTCTTCATTGGAAAATATCATCTTTATACCAAAGAAAGTTTGTGTAGAACTAGCTCCATTAGAAGCATATTGGCCCACAGCTACATCTGGTGAAACCGTTAAAAGAGAATAAGTGACCTGAAAGAACCAGACAGTTACAGTCAGGATACTGTAATACAATTTTAACATCCAAGACCATCACAATGTGCACATTATGTGTTCGCAGCTAGAGACAACTTTGTCATAAATATTTTTCATTTTGCTCGATAAAATAATTTGCACACACGCTGATCTGGGTTTTGTACCTGCTAACAACCACTTGCAACAAGCCAAAAACAACTTGCAACAAACCAATGTACAGCTGATAAACTACCCTCAGGTTTGACTGCGGTTTACAGCCAACTCAATGCATCCAAACAACTGCATATAAACGCAAGGCAACGTCTCTTCCTTTTTCCTTTATGAGGAGAACAGAATTCATCTGCCTGAAATGTCCCAGGGCTACAGAAAGCTTTAAGATTGCTGTATGCAAAGCACAGATTTTGAGTGTAGCATCAGTCAGGACTTCTCTCATCAACAAACAGCTGGGGGAAACCAAAAGGGCACACAAATCACTCACTCGCTCAGCTGAAGTCAACGAAAGCTAGAGTGCTGTTTTAAGTGACAGTATTTTACGAGGGGCCCACATAAAGGCTCTAAAGGTTCTAAAGGCTCCCCTGAATGGACCATGAGAACAAAAGGCAACTCCCATCAAAGGGCACAGACATTTATCACAGGACTCCATCCACTATCTCCCTGCAGTTGAGTGGATGGGCAATAAACAAAAACCTCATAAAAGCAATATGGAATGTCCTAAAACCAACTTCAAGTGAAACGACACATTTTCTTCCACATTTTTAAGCTTTCTCACTATTTATCATGGATATTTTGTGATATCCCATCCATGCTGGGAAATTACTGATGAATTAGTACTTGGACAGTCGTCTTGATGCATTCTCAATCATCCAGGTAAGTAAATCTCCAAAGGTTGATTCTAAAAACAATACGTCCAGATGAACAGAATCAACCTTTGGAGATACTTAGACAGTCCATATAACATGGACTGGAATAGATCCCTATGGGGCACCTCATCATACAACAACGCCTGCCCAAGAAACCTCCGGTACCGGATTCCTAGCTACCGGAACCCTTATACCAAATAACCTCGGTATGGTGAGACCACCAAAATTATACCAAAAAACATACCCCATCCCGAAATCCCAGGTCACAGTTTTTTTTTAAACTGGGAACTTCGGGCACCGTCAAAGGAGAGCATGAAGGCTTAAAGAATTATTAGGTTAAAAAAATCCTTTTTATTGCCTGACTGCGTCCTAATTTGCGGCAGTCAATTATGCTACGTCATAGACAGTGAATGGCATGCTGGCCAAAAGGTCTTCACAGTGGCCTGTCTGAACTGCTCCGACAATTTTAAGACTGCGTTGAGGAAGTTATAGTCCATCTCTCTTTCTCTTCTACTGACTAAGTCTCCGAGGCCAATCAAAACCTCAAAAACCATATCACTGAGAACTGCTTCTAACCTTTTGGGGAAGAAGTCCAAGTAGTTTAGTCATATGCATCTGATTCCTTTTACTGCTGCACAGACATTTGCCTCCCTTCATCTCTACATAGAAAGCATAGTGGAAGCAACAGACTCACGCACATTCTGAACCCAATACACAAAAACTGTCACCATGCATGTGGCCTAATAAAATATGCGTGAGGTTGATGCTATATGCCAATAGCACATATGGTACACGACCCATTACGGCAGCGATAAAGACACTGTTACTGACAAACATTTAAGCCTAACGTCATGTCAGATATGCTTCTGTGTAGTTTCTGCTACGTAATGAAGCCAAGCTACAGCTTGTGCCTTGTCCATGTGAATGAATGGAAAAGACTCATTAAGAGAGCCAAACCTCTTCATACCGTCTCCATGCAGCTAAGACTACTTGGCAAACCAAGCCAAAGAGACAATGACTAATTGTCAAGTGCACATGAACATGCACACTTGCTTCTGTTAGTGCATTTAATACACAGAATAGTCTTTTCAGTCCAGCAGAATAGTTTATTTTCAGGGATATACAGAGAAAAACCTAAAGTCAAGAAAAGACAAGTACAAAAAACAACCTCTAGCTACATGTTCAGTTGCAGTTTGCCTGCTCACTCTATCATTTTAATTTAAGTCTAAAGTTTATAAACTTTATATTGTTTTTTTCTTGTTATGTGTCATTTAATATAAAGTAAAGGACATTTAATAGAGACTACATGTCCATATATACCTTTAGCCAAAATTTTAGAGAAAATCAGCGAGCATGTGTACGTGTGTTTGTGCCACCGTGTTTAATTCATGACTGACCTCCACCAGCTTGTTGGCGTGCTCACGGAACACCTGGGCATACTCCTTCACCTCCTTCTCGTTTCCACTCTTAGCTGCTTCAATAAGCACCAGCAGAGGGACGTTGGTTTCTAGGAAAGAGTCTGAGATGTGGTCCATCACTGCCTTCCTCAACTAGATTACAGAGGGAGAGAGAGAGAGACAGAAAAGAGGTCATATTATTAATAATATTGCAGATGACTTCACTCTATTACATTTGGCAATGATTACATATCACTTAGAATTGTAATGAATGTGATGTAGTAACATAATTAGGTGAAAGGACAGAGAGAGGAGAATACAAGAAGAAGAGTGAAAAAGACAGAGCAAAAAAAAAAAAAAAACTCTAGGCCAGGAGCGTAAATTGCTCATAAGGTGTCATTGCTCCCATAAGGCCTTTTACTGGGGCAGACATTGTGACTTTGTTTATGGAATCATTTTGTACCAAACTGGCAAGGGACCGGTTGTTTTATAAGACAGTAAATGGATCCTGATCCTGCTCACTGTGATATCTGATGAGATGCCAGAGGAAACAGTATAGAAACCACTATAGACAGGTCCTTTATCTTACACAAAGAGGGAGATATCCACATGAGGCCAGAGCAAAGACAGACAAGAACGGACGTCCGAAGAAAAGAAAGTAGATTCCCGCACATGCAGATATTTGTTTTCAGGCCTCTGTTACTAATTAATTACTATACTAATGCTCTAATTATCTACCTTTAATAAATACTGCTTGTATGTAGTGCCACTGTAAAACTCCAGTGGGTTGAATTATCACCGTTGTTGTTGTTGTTGTTGTTGTTTTTTCACAAAAACAAATTAGAAGGACAGAAGAATAGAAAACAGTGGCATGAGAAATAAAAAACTGGTATCAAACATAGCTAAAGTTTATATAAATTAAAATAGTACTGTTTCGTATTTCTGATTGTATTATAACAACTTCAAGATGAAACTGGTTTATAGGTCATTTATATATTCCTAAATTACAAATGTTGACTACTACACAGAAGAGAAGACTAATAGCACCGAGTGACAAGAAAAAATCATTTAGCCTACGAAAAAAAAATCCCCCAAAAAATCATATGTTAGTCTGTCAGTCGCACTTAAATCACCTGCGGCAATAACAAACTTAATTGCCAGTCCACAGAGGAGAGGAGAATAATTGAGAATTCTGGAGGGCAGATAATCCATCACCACTACCTTTAGGAACAGACTAGATTTGGACAGTTTAGTGGTGAGGACAGGTCTGTAACCGCCCCGAAGCCCACACTCAGTGTAAGCACATAACATGTAAAAGGTTCTGGATAAAGGAGTGCTCTCACTGTTTTTTCCTCCAGAACTATACACTTGCGGCTCACCGATGTGAAGCAATGCATCTGAGATGCAATACAATACCATAACATGATGCTTTTCTCAAAGGCTGATAAACTTTGCCATTTCTGAATTGGGAATATTGCATCTTATTCTTTCTGCAGAGATGAGACCGGCATCAGTGCTATTCTGTAACCTTGCTATCCTGTCACCTCGTGGAAAGGTGAGGAAACAGTGCAGATAAAAATCTTGCACTGCCAGAACCATCTTCACACTGTTCTAGTGATGTTACAGCACACGGGAAAGTCGTGGTGGATACATGCAAAGATCTGAGTTGTCTGGAGGTCTTATCTTACTTCTTACTTCAGGATATAAAGGGTGACCTGCATTTTGAATGTGGGAAAATAATTACCTTACCACCACTGTGTTATATGACTTTATTAATTATCCAGGTTTTGAATGCAGCATGTTCATATAACATGTATGTTTTCATATGTGTTGTATGTCCATCATATTTATTTTATTTAGATTAGTAAAATTAGGAACAATTAGAACAGACTCCAGAGCAGAAAACAACACAATGTAACACCATAAGCCAATGGGAAAGATGGCTTATGGAGGCAAATGTGCTTACAAAAAAGCAAAAAAGATTGGATCTACTTTTTATCTTCTTGAAACAGATCAGACTTACACTGTGTTATAACTGCAAAACAAAAGTACAACGAAAAAGAAAAGCGTTTCCATCAATTATGTGCTTTCAATCATTTCCGTTCTGATGAATGTCACTTGTGCATTAAAGGCAGCAAAGTAAAATAATTCTCTCTGTGTTCAGTTATCTTGGTATTGCTCAGTGAAATGATTTCTGTTGAGCATTATTGTTAACAGAAACGTCCTTATGGTATTCTTTTTTGTTTGCCAAACACAGTTTAGTTTGAATACCGTATTAAAACAAACACACAAATTAAAAAACAGACCTTTTTCATTTTAAATGTGAAGGTTATAACAATAATCTTAGAGATGATGTCATTTACTGAAATGCAAACGCATAGTAAAAAGTCTTCGCAGTTGTCATGAGTAGTTTTTGTTGTTGATGATGATCAATCATTAGTTAATTGTATAAATACACATGCATGACATGCATGAACCTAAAAGTGCGTGAGGCATTAGGACACTCACGAAAGCCTAACAGTGAAACTGATCCTAATGTTTCAGTGCAGAAGCGATACAGACTAGAGATTTCCCAAGTTGCACGCTCTCCTGCACCATCAGCATTCTAATGCCCACACACCACTCCCTCTGAAATCCATCTTCAATTTTTCAGATCTCACCTCCCTCCATACTCCGCCCCCACTGTCTCTCCTCTAACAGCCAGTCTGTATTTCACTTACACTTAAAGAAAATAAATCTAGAATTTCAAAAGATAGAAAAGGCTCTGCCCATTACAAGTTAGTGGGGGAGCCATTTGTCTCACCTATCAAGCAGTGCGGTTCTAGCTATGAAAGCTTTACATATTAATATTTGTATTTCCTGAGAAGTGAGATGAATATTAAGTTCTGAGTGCCATTCATAGCTATGCATTTATTTATTTATTTATTTTTATAGAGCGCTGTCCTGCTGGCTGTAAGAATGTAGACTGATCAGAAAAATGAAAAAGTTGTGAGACTGCTGTCATGTCAAAGACAAAGAAGTATATGGAAAAGTTAAAGGTAATTTTTTCTAATGATTTGGGCTCATTTTTAATGCTAATAGTCCATTGCTTATAAAATCAACCTGTGTGGCAGGATGTTCCAATCATCAGGCTGTTCAGCCTGTTTTTAAAGGCTGTCCATCGCGCTGCACTCCCAAATTACATGCTAGCTTTTTCTGGCAGCGATTTCATTGAAGTTTTCAGAACCACTTAACAGTTGTTGTAACCTTTTGCTCTTTAAGTTTCTTCTTTTGTTTGTGTAGTAAAAATCAAATGTCACTGTTCACACACAACAGGTTTTTTTGTTTGTTTAATGGAGATAGGTTAACCACTTCTAAATGCAGTACTGCCACCTACAGGCAGCAGAAAAACATTAATGTATCCATTTAATTGCTAAAACAAGGAAATATATGTAAATTTAAAAGAAAAAAATATCAGGTTTTTGTGAGCATTTGTGAGGACAGCAAGAGCAAACAGTGGATGGTTACATGGTGGAAAAGGAGTCATTTAAGCAGCTGTTTAAAGAGCTTGACAAAAGTTACAACAACCTATTTTATCATGTGACAGTACTGTACAGTTCCTGAAGAGTTCTTTTAAATATCGTGATATAATTGTGAGGTTAGGTTTCTGGTAATAGATCTTTGGGAGAAACACTATTTTATGCCTGTCAAACTGTGTTAAATTCATCATACATTCATTAAAAAAAAAAAAAAAGCAGAACATGTTATGTGTTTTTGCAGCAGCTCATATAAACAAAGTGCCTAAAAAAACAATTTAAAATAGTTTCTTTGCTAAGTTGTCTGTTATGATACAACACTGGTTCATCCATTGAGTTAGGTGCCATTCACATGCTTGAATGATCCATAGATCAGTGTTAAGTGGCTTAAGGAAAAAACAAAACAAAAAAACAAAAAAAACCCGACAAGACAAACATTCCCTTGAAAATGGTAGAGCATTGACTGAAAATGAGTGAAAAAGCAGACAGCACACAGAGAGATACAGCCTGACTGCACAGCTCTGGGATGAATTAGAAAATCAATGGTGATTTAGGCTTTACTGCCACAGTATCTGACCTCACAAATACTTCTGATCCTCAACAGGAGAACATTCTTGCACTCAAATACCAAAATCTTGTGATGAGCCTCCCAAGACAAGTGGAGGCTGATCAAATGGCATTTGCAACTGGGATTGTATGTTTACTCCAACAAGCATGAAAGCGACTGCAGCAACTCTGTTTCTGTTAGTTTTATCTTTCTAACTAGTTTACTAAAGTTTTTATATGCTTTTATAAACTATCATACTAATAGCTAAATGTAATACTGGCTTTTAAATGAACATGTAAACGAACATTAACTGTTGGGGAACTAGCTAGTAACCGTGCAGCATCAGATTTAATGTAGGGCCATCTTTTTCATGATCAAACAAACTCCACATGTTGAAGGGTTCAGAAACCGTAAAGTAAACCAGTAATTCAGCATAACCAGATATAAAAATACCGGAGGCCTCCAGTGGTACCTCTCAGCCTCCTCGGAGATATACCTATGGTATCAACTAAAGCTGCTACGTTACGTCATTCTTGAGTTATCGCATTCACAAACTTAGGTGTCCATGTTGGCTGTCAGCCCCATACCCCATCACCCTTTTTTAGCTTAAGGGTAATAAAAAACAGCCACTATGCACACAAAACACCTTAAATATAACAAAAATAACACATTGTAACTATTTTTAAAACCATTTTTAAAAGGTTAAATAAATAAATACATTCCACAAATTAGATAGAGATACATAAAGATGTACTATTAATGTTCATATGTATGCAAAGGATGTTTTTTTGAAAACCAGCACACCAGTAGATGTAGGTAGATGACCCAATGTCACTGTTGCATTGGTTGTCAAGCAGAATTGAAGAGGCATTTGAATCAAATGTGATTACAACTGGATTTTAATATTTTTTTTCTGTTTTTTGTGGAGCTATAACATCAGGATGATCAATGGCATTCGCTAGTGGCTTTTAATAATTTGAGAAATTATGTTATATTATTCCTGCTTGTTCAGCACAGTCGTTTAATCCAAAGATACATGCAAATCCCAACAGATAATGAAGTGGTTAACATAAAGAATAAAAAAGAACAAACATTAAAATGATCTGATTAACAAATCTTGACATAACGTTGTTCAATGATAAGAGGGTGATCCTCAAAAATAAGATGAGCAATCATTTGTTGCATCTGCTCAGTTATGGGGAATCTGCAGTTTGTGGGATTAGGCATCTGCTCTGTCACAAAAAGAAAACAGATCCTGAGGGAAATTTTTGCAAACATTGACTATCATCAGTGTATCACTGGAAAACAAAGGATTGCACACACATGCATGAGAGACTCTACTAACTTGTTTACAGTCTAAGTGGAAATCGTGGATTTGAATCTGGAAGAGAACACCGTGGTGGATTTTTGAATGTTTACTTTTGCACTTTAGTTTCTGTTACACTTCACTTGTGATTCGGAACACATAGTGGTGGGTACCTTAGGGTCAGCACAGGAAAGTTTCTTATTAAAATGTCAGGAGCAATCACAGCTTAAGCGGCTAGAGTAATGGCTGAGGGAAAACAGCCTGAGCAAATCAAAAATTAAGTAATAGCCCTCATATATGATATCTATCAGGCAGCATTCAAAGATGATGAGTGAGAGGAGAGCGCTGAGATGAAACGGTGAGAGAGTGACTGAGAGGGCATCAATAGCCTGTAGACAAACACATATGATACCTAATCCCAGAGCCTTAGTATATCTTGCAGAATAAAACACTAGTCCAGGGAATCCAGTGCTGAAAACAAGGAAACTCAGAATAAACACTGATTTGACATTTTAGTGCTTCCCAAATTTCATCGCCAGAAATAAGCAGCATGTATTTTAATAACTTTGGGGGTCTGACAATTCCTGAACATTACTGACGTAATAAATTGATATCAAGCACTTTCTCGTAAACAGTTAAATAGGAAGAAAACTGGCATTTAGGTGGACTGAAGCTTCTGGTTAACTGGAGGAACAGCCCCATTACATGCTTTCTTTTAAGCGCCAAACCTTTTCTTTAATAATATTAAGACGTATTTCTGGGTGTTTAACAGCTAGCTAATTGCTAAGTTTGTCTTTCTGCTGGATGGTGCTGGAGGGAAGTGCACTGGCTCCAAGGTCAAAACAGCGGCTTTTTAAATCTAGAATTTCTACTAAATCCATATACTGTATATAAGAGATGGGCTTAATACACTGAGATTACTGGTCAAAGTCTTGATGTTAAACATGAACTATTACCATAGTAGTGTTTTGAAGAGCAAAGGAAAACTCTGGCCAAGAAATCAAGGGACATTGCACAACCATACACTAGATAGGTCCACTTGAAAGTACCATGCTTTTTCCTCTTTTTTAATTCTAATGGGGGCCATAATTTAAAAGGTGAACATCTTGTATTTAACATGCCTTTAGCCTACGTTTATGACCACTGTTTATTGAGATCATGGATCAAGAGGCAAGCTGTTTTCCCACAGACTTCTATATAAACAAACTTCATTTTAACATTTAACCTGGAGCTAGGACTGCAAGTCTGCATATGCATGGTGTAAAAAAATAATATACACAGTGAAAAGGTAAGTAAGTAAACTAAGGTTTTATATATCTGGACATTAAAAAAAAATAACAACAAAAACAAAAAAAGCAAAAACATGAGGTACTTAGCAGGTCTCATGATTAGGTGAATGCAATTTGAGATGAACGACGACACAGGACATATTAAGACTATTATATATTTAACAAACACAAATGCCAAAATGCAGAAGCAGTATTTGAAAAACCTAACTATGATTCATTATCCTCTAGAACCTCCTTTAGCAGCAATGAAATAATTGTTTTCGATATGACTTATGAATTGTGGATCAGCCTTCTTTACAACACTACTTCAGGTCATTGACATTTATGGGCATTCATTTATGCACAGTTCTCTTAAGGTCCTGCCGCTTCATTTCAGTGGGATAGAAGTCTGGACCGTGTCACTTCAACACCTCAATTCTTTTTTTCCCAAGCCATCGTGTTATAGATTTGCTGCTGTGTTTGGGATCATTATCCTGTTTCATGTCACAATTTCGGATAACTTTTAGCCGTCTAACCAATGGCCTCACGTTTGACTCTAGAATTCTTTGGTATACAGTGACGTTCATGATCACCAAGCCTAATTCGTCACCTCTCCACCTTCATGACTGACAGTTGGTATGAGGCACTTATATGCTCATATGCTGTGTTTGTTTTTCACCAACCATGGCTAAACATTTTGCTCCCATCTATCCAAAAGAAGTCAAGTTAAATCTTTCTTTAATTTTACTGTCATGAACATAATCATTTAACACACTAAGGACAGCAGAGTCTAAAAGAGCTCTTGAGTTTAGCGTGTTTGAGCATTGTACAGTCTGACCTTGGAGTAAATTTGCCAGGATGTCCACTCCTGGGTAGACTGAAAGTGGTCTATGGTGTCTAGTTGTTAATAATCGTGCTCACTATAGAAAGACGGACTTCAAATTGTTTGGAAATGGCCTGATAACCCTTCCCAAATTGATGGGCAGCAACAATTGCTTCTCCAACGATCACTGATGATGTCTTTCCTCCTTGGCACGGTGTTAACACACACCTCGATGCTCCAGGCCTGCAAACTGCCAAAACGTCTGCTTTTATAGAGGCGGTCACACTTGCTGATGATTCATTAATCAAATAAATTTTATTAGTAGCTCCTGGCTGCTACTTACCTTCTTAATTCCTATGGAATAAATAACGTTGTGCGTATTTTTTCACACACTGCTTCTTCATTTTGGCCTGAATTTTGCTCAAAAAAATAATGACATGTCTAGTATGTCATGTGTTGTTGTTAATTTGAGGCCATCTTTACCTAAGTTTAAGACCTGCTAAGTGCCACATGATTCATTAGATCTTCACGCATTAAAATTTAGAAATAACAGAGGGTCTACTTTCTTTGTCACATGATTGTATTTCACTCTTTCTCTCTGTATATATTAGATTCTCTGAGACTATTCCTGCTTTTATTTAAAACAAATTCATTTAAATGTCTTCCATCTGCATGTAACATCTACTCTGCGACCAGACGCGTTGATCAGCCTGCAGCATGACGACAGTTGAGCCCAGAGTGACAGAAAAGAAATTCGATTAGATTCAGTGGAACTGTTCCAACGTCATTGTCGCTGTGAGTACATGTTACATGTTTCAGTTACATTAGTGGATGTATAGTCTCAACACGCAGTTCACTGAGTTGTACTGATTGTCTTATTGTGTTTGCAGAAGATGAAACGTACTTGTGGAGATGCTTCATGATTAACGCCGAGTGAGGAAGTTTCTGGTTTCTGGTAATGCCAGTAATTATTTGTTAATGACTAAATGTTATCTAATGTTGTAATCTAAATGCTTTTTTTTTTCTTACCGATAAACTATAAAAAATATTAACTGATTAAAATTTGATCATGTTCAAAGTCATCTTCCTGGGCATGTCCAGACAGCTTCCAATACAGCTATTATTGTTAGATTAATGACCATTTGCACTGTGCTCCCTGTGAATCTCAAGGATTGAGGCAGGTGCTGAAAGCCTGGACTCCAGCTATGACCAAGCAGTTGTCAGCAGTTTAAGAGTCCACATTTTCTAAACCCCAAGGGCAAAGTGTCAGGTGAGGAGCAAGACCATGAGCTTGCTCGTCAGTTTTATTCAATATTTATCAGGTTGTGCACCGTAAACGTGTCACCGCTGGAGTGAGTTCTGTTGTAATGTCCTGAGGACTCAGAGAGGAAACTCAGTGAAAATGACCTGAACTGTGGTACATCCCAGTATCCCATTTCTTCCAGCTCAGAACACACTGAACATGTCTTTTTTTTGTGACCATGCAAACACAAACCTCACTCACAACCTTGATCACTGCCTGTATTTGGGGTTTTCAACTTTATTCATTTCTTTTAAAAAAAAGATGAACGATTGCTGTTTTGAGACACTGGAGCAGGAATGTAAAACTCATTTTACATTCAGACCCATTTTGATCTTAAGTGGGCCGGACCAGTGAAATTCTCCTTTCTGTCGGTGTCACGAAGTTTAACTGCTCATTTATTCCCTGAGATATCTTAAAATAAGAAAAAGGAGTGTCTCAGTTTTTCTATATGATTAAGAAAAGCTGCTGTAGTAAATGAAAGAAATCTGTGAGCACAACTCTTTGGAATTATATTGTATTATAGAAATTATAGAAAAGGTTCTGGTAGCTCATTGCCCAGTCTGTCCTGTAATTATAATATTGAAAGTTTTTGTTAAGTCACAGAAAATGTTCCATTTTCTGCAGTAAGGATCTATTTAAAAAACAAAACAACAACAACAAAAATGTATAAAACCTGGAGCCTTTCTGTCATTTAATTTTTTATCTATTACTTTATTACTTTGGTATAGTAAAAATGAGCATGAGGAATCTATGAAAATATAGTTTAAAGTTAAAAATGTATCCTGTCCTTCACATTTTCCAAAGCTGCCCAGTTGGCCGGATTGATAACACAACTTCCACTTTTAAAAATGTCAGCAATAACAAAAAGAGTCAAGATGAGGAACTTGGTGGTGAAATCAGTCAAATTCAATTAGGGTATGATGATCTTTATGGACCCCAGGACTCTTCATATAGAGCATGTTAGAACCTAAATATTATTTTCATAAAATAATATATAAAAAAATTTTTCATTAAAGTGATTACAATATTTAGGTATATAGGAAGGTACTACTTAAGGTAGTTAGTACTATCATTTGTGAAACTAGTGATTTGAAACTTTAGTATAGAAGAACGAATGTGTTAGAGATGAGGAAAGAAGCCAGTGTGTTCAAAGTTCCACGAGACCAAATCAGAGAGAGACTGACTCATTCTACAGCTCCAGTCTGTTCAGGGTCACAAAGCCATGATGTTATGTTAACTCATTTCTTTGCAACAGATAATGACTGGTGCACGCCAGAGTGTTTGCCTTGAATCTATGTATGTCAGCAGTTGATCAGCATAGGAAGTGACTGTGTGGAAAAAAAGAGGTTTTTATCATATAAATAAATGATATTTGTATTTACAAACATTTATATTTTTACAGGCTGATTTCAAAGAGCTGAGGAATCATTGTAAAATGCATTTTCAGCCTACAGCTGAAATCTATAAAGCCAATTCTAAGCACAACACACTTCTTTCTTTCTATCCACACACACTGTGTAGGTGCACTATGATCCTTTATTCCAATTTTACTCACTTCTATCCTCACTGTCCTTCCCTACTTTGCTTGCAATAACAGAAAACACTCACACAGTACTTTGCCATGTCTTGAATCCTACTTACAATTGCAAGTATGAGTGCATAAGCACGCTCACGCTGACAATTATTACAATATGCAGTGCATTATGAGTATCCAGATGGTGTACTCACAATGGCCAAAAAGTTGAGTGTGATCTGTTTTTAAGAGACTAGAGGAAGGAAAAAGTGGCAGAGACTATAAATATCCCAGTTCTAACAATAAAACCGGGATTTTTTTTTTTTTAAGTGCAAACAAAAAACAGACACCAAAGTAGTAGAAGTAGCAGTTTAGGGGGGAGTGGGGCTGGGGAACTGAGCCAGGGTGGCTGCAGGGTCTAAGCCAAGCAGAATAAAAGAAAGGGAGGTGGGGTGGTATGAACTGATCTCCAAAAGGCATACAGTTAAACACGATACAACATTTTTTTCAACATTTAAGCAATGGGTTTTGCTTTGTACAGTTTTAGAATGAATAAAAGGAAAGGAGTCCTACTCAAAAGTTGGGGCACCCCAAGAGATCTGAGCTTTGAGATAACTTTTACTAAGGTCTCAGACCTTAATTAGCAAGTTCACAATCATCGTTTGAAAAGGCCAAGTGATGTAAATTTCAAAGCATTTTAAATACTCGGACTCCTGAAACCTTGTCTAAGCAATCTGCATCCATGGGCTTCTCTAAGCAGCTGCCTAGCACTCTGAAAATTTAAATAATTGATAACCGCAAAACAGGAGAACGCTATAAGAAGGCAGCTTTATGCCTTTTGGAAATCAGGTCATCTTTTACTCACTTATTTATTGATAGCAACCAAAACTTTAACCAGGGGTGCTCAAAGTCTTGCATGCCACTGTGTAGACAGTGTACTACAAGGAAGTGTACTAACAGAAGTATCCAACATGAAAAATGGTGCTTGTCCTGCTTTAAGCATTTGTGCTCCGTGTGAAGTCAGGTTTTCCTGTGCTCCACAGTGTGTTACAGCACCACATCGCTAGTCTGTCCTAAAACTGGAGCAGATGAATTCTGACTGGCATCTTTTTATTCTTCTAAGCCCAGCCTAATTACCTCTAGTCTTGCTTGTTAATCAATGAGGAGGCAAGCAGAAGTGGTTCATGGTGAATGGTAACCGTGCTGCAACCCTAAATACATAGTTTTGGTTACACATTATCCATTATGAACCTTTATTGAGCTGTTTTGTTTTTACTTTATATCCTAAAGCTTGTCTCATCCAAAATTCTACAACATATGCAGTGGCTAACTAACCTAGTTTGCTACATTGATTAGTAGCATTTCAATCATTAATGTCACACACTGAAAATGCACATTATTAGCAAGTGTAATGAGAAGCGTGGTGCCACATTTGGAGAAGGAAAAGTAGGAAAAAGGGCAGGCTGCAGTCTGATTACAAAGTTGTGATGGTTTGCGACAAACAGGGTCTGCTTTAGCCATGTTTCACTGGGGCATGATCATGACTCGTTAGTCATTGGAGTTAGCGGAGTAACCACTATAAACAAACTTATAGGGTTCGAAAACAAGATAAAATGCAGCAGAAGTAAGGATTCAAACAGAACGGACTGGCAGTTTTATTGGGCTCTTCTAGCCTTACAACTGTGCAAAGCACTCAACACAAGTGACATTTTACTGCATGCACTTCAGCACTATAGCCACCTTTAATCCACACATATGGCCAATTTAAATTCTCCAGTTAACCTAGCATACATGTGTTTTGACTGTGGGGGAAAAAAAGAAGAAAAGGTTCATTTTCCAATCAACCTGGAGGTTGTGCTCTCAGGAACCTTTTCAGGTTGCTAAAAGGCTCCTTCGAAGTACTGTTGCCGTGTTTCCAACACATACAGACTATATCTTGTCTGTCTCCGACTCTCTTTTCTGCTCTCTGTCTCTCGACTGTATCCATCTCTTTCTGTTCTGTACCTGCGGGTCTGTGTGCACGCACACAAAGCAGCAGCAGTGGACAGAATGAAGACTAGTCTTCAGTTACAAAAAGCCAGCAATGCGGCACCTTCCTGCAGGGTTGTGCAAATGTGTAGACACGTAATTTTAGTGCTATAGAATGTCGCCAATATTAAACAATCAGACACTTATATTTTATTTCTCTCATTCACTGCTTTGTTTTCATTAACGCCACTGGTTCTCTTCGTTCCCTTTTTACTTCTCCTGCTCACATTCTCTGTCTGTTTCACTGCCTTTCGCTTTCTCTGACATGAAATCTCTCTGGACTTCATCACTGGTGTAATAAAGGAAGAAAAAACACGCAACGCCTCTTCGATGTATTTCTGACCTATATTTTTATATTTTCTTTTTTTACCCATTCTTTTTTCTTTCTTGTACCTGCACTCAGTTGCAGGAGTTTTAAATATGTCACGTTTATCTGTCTTCAAGTAAAACCAATCAGCCTCTAGCCCTACCAAAGACTTTCTCGGGGTAGGTTCCTTTTGCCCTGAAAACAGCCCTGAAGGTCCTAAAGTGGAAGTTTTTCACACATAGATGTTTGGGCCACCCAAAAAGCATCTTATAGTTCTTAAAATAGAAAACAGGATATTGATGCCTAGATTTTATTATCTTTCTATTTATGCACTTGGACATTTTCTGTATTGTACTCAAACGTAATCAAAGCAGGGACAACATGGATTTAGGATTATGTTGATGTGTAAAAACACAACTTGATGTACAATCATTCATTGACTGATTAAGTAAAGCTGTTCTTGCATGTATGCATGTAGACATGATCAAGACAACCTACTGAAGTTCAAACCCAGCATCAGAATGGAGAAGAAAGGTCATTTTACTGACCTTAAATATGGCATGGTTGATGGTCCCAGATGAGCTTCTCTAAGAATCTCAGAAACTGCTGATCTATGAGGATTTGGTCACACAGTTATTTTTTGGTTTTATAGAGAACGTTCTGAAAAGGTGAGCAGCGGTTCTCTGGGTCAAAATGCTTTGTTGATGCCAGAGGTCATAGAAGAATGGCCTAAATGCTCTGAGCTGACGAGATGTGCAAAAGAGCATTTCTAAACTTCAATGGCTTACAGTAGCAGAAAACCACACTAGGTGCCACTTCTGTCAGCTACTAAAGCTACAGCTCACATAGGCCCACCAAATTTGGACAATAGATGAATAAAAAAATCCAAAAAGCTGCCTTGTCCAATGAGCCTTGAGTTTTGCTGTGACATTCATATGGTAGGTTCAGACTTTGGGATAAATATCATAAATCCATCCTGTCTTATATGAACAATTTAGGCTGCTGGTGGTGGCATGATGGTGTCAGGGATATTTATCTTATCTCAGTATGATCTAACTTACCATCTTTTACATGCTACAGCGTACCTGAGTACTGTTGACCACATTCATCATTGATGGTTGGTTCCATTAGGATAACATGCCATGTCACAAACATCAAACCATCTCAAACTGGTTTCTTGAACATGGCGATGAGTTCCTTGTACTCAAATGGCCTCCACAGTCACGGATCTCTATCCAATAGAGCATCTGAATCCAGGCTACAAAGAATTAAAACAACTCTGAACGTGGTAGTACACCCTGATGCCAGCAAGTTTAACCTAATAAAGTGGCTGGTGACCATATACAATTATATAAACGAATCCGAAAAATATGTTTTTTTTCGCAGCCCCCCGAGATAACCAGGAATCTTCACTACCATAGCTAATGAAACTTGAATACTTAGCCTCAAAACAATTTGCAAAAAAAACCAAAAAATGGATCAAAGGGATTCAAAAATAATTTGGAAATTGTTAGTCTAAACAAAGAGTTACAGCTGACAAGATTCGTGCCAGCTGTTTCTCCTTAACATGAAAACCCCAAACAATTAAAAAACAGCTGCACCAATCAACAATCTAATAGCAAAAATGGAAATGATTTCAACAACCCAAAGCAGACAGAGAGGAGGGGGAGGGAGTGAAAAAGAAAAAAAACTAAATTTGTGAGGCAAAATATGCGTGGCAGTTGTGCTATAGGGAATCCTGGAATCAGCCATCAGTCAAAAAATGGCCCAGAGAGATGACTTGACAGATGCATCCATTACAGACAAGATGACAGGAGGTACAACACATGGCTCATTTCCAATGGCTTTTTTGGTCTGGCTATCAAGTGAATGTTAATAAAGAGAGAGGAAAAAAAACAACTCAGAATTATACTATAGTTTAAAGGTTGGATGAGTGTTTTTATTTATATTTTTTACATACTTGTTTCTTCATGCCTGCGTTATATAAAGTCCACTCACCCTCCCATTTCAAGCAAAAAAAACGTCTTTTCAATTGTTTTGCTTGCTTCGTTGATTACAGGTATGGAGAAAACAATGTCTCCATCAACTCACTCAGTGTGAAACACGCAGAAATGAAAAGGGGGGAGTTTACCTATAACTATTGGATGGCAACTGATGTGCTTGAACTAAGTTGTTTGTGGAAATGTGTTTTACATCTGTGGAGTAGGTGCGCATTTCACACCTATTCTGAAGTGAATAAAGCACTCCACGCTGTTCTCTGTTCGAGAGGCCAAATGACTACTTTCTCCCAGGCTCCTCAGTGTGCTTCCTGTGCAACTATCCCAACCTTCGATTTTTAAAGACAGTCAAATGATCACTGACAAAATAAGATTGATATATCCAACTGCAATAAGAAACCGTTTACTTGTGCACTGAGGCAAACAGGCCTTTAATTTAAATGCAATAATTTACTTTTTAGTGCATTCGTGCAGAACACAAATGCAGGCCGACTTGGTAAACTCAAAGCTAGGGGCATTATAGAAGACCCAATGATTTAAGAGCGAATCTCATTAGGTTTTTGGGTTTGCTGCAAATCTACATACATTTATTATAATCTAACATTTTCCCCCTATTTCACAAAATATTTCCCCATATATGTGTCAAAGTGGCCGAGCCTTAAAGTGCTATGTTGTTTACCTCCGGCTCTGAACAGTAGCGGGAGAGAACAAATAATTACAGTGTTTTTGTCATGAAAAAGTCAAGTGAGTGCTTTAAAATGTGCATTTAATATTATAAAGAAATTATGGCTTGTTTATGAATAAGCTGAACTTTAGAAATGACCACTCTCCTAAACAAATGCCAGTTTGGATTGCTAATTTTCAAGCTTGAGTTGATGGGCTAATTATTGTGCTTCAGAATACTCGAATCACTCATTAGCCCGCCTTGACATTTTATTTTTCTAATCTGTTAAGAAGCCTCAAGGTCAAAGCTCAGATAGTTTTATGTTAAATTTTAATTGCATTTAAATGTTCTAATGGGGTTCCATTTACTTTCTCTTTTGCATGAGCATCATAAGTGAGTAGTAAAGCAATTTGTTTCACACTTATGAAAAAAAAAATGGAAAAAATACAAACAAGACATAGCAGCAGTGGCTTCTTAATTATACCAAGTGTACTTTGATTAAAACAGTGAATAAGAATAATAAGGCTGGTTCTACGAGAACATAAGGATTTACTCTGTATTGGAGCAAAATGAAAACCACAGCACAAATAAGATTACTTGATGTGTCGAGCAAAACCTTATAAGGACCTTTCTTAAGATATTATATATTAGTTTACCGTGGACGCAATTAATTCATTAACCAGCAAACTGTGTCTTAAATTACAGTAAGCATTACTCTCAATAAACAGTGTTCATTGCAATATTGCAGCTGTGGGTCATCTGCTCTTTGTAAGGTAAGGAACTGACTTCTTATGAGGAAGCAGTTTTATGTAAAGTTGCCTTCTAAACAACAACTTGTTATCTGATTTTGTCAAGAAATAAAAGTGTGTGCACAGGTGGTTTTCTTAGTCAGACTGCCTACATGTTTGCCTTTTTTTAGGGGTGTTGCTGACTGCAAATTTTAATACAGTACTCTACTCTGCTGAGGGCCACAGACGAGCCTCAAAAGTGCCTACCTCATAGGCTTGTGGTGAAGAAGGAGTACATTAGCTCCTCAAACTACTTATGGAACTATATAATTATATTAATTTATGTAAATTAAATAGCATATCATATTTATTGCAGTCGATTCATTTGAGCTGTTGCTCACCACCGACTACTCAGTATATTCTTGCGTACAAATGTGCATTTCTGCAGAATTTGAAGAAATTCTTTTAACTTGTCAAACAATATTATGCTTAAGAGAATAGGATGAAGGTCACACTGACCCTGACCACCAAAATTTTTTCGGTTCATCGCTAAGTACAAGTGTTTGTGACATGACTGAAAAATATTCCCTGAAGAGACGCCGCATCGACTACCAACTCCAGCTACGGGCGTCATACGTACTGAGGCGTTACAACCTTGAATAAGGGGGCAATAACTTGACTGCACACTTCACTGAAGGTCTCTCATAAGAAGATACAAAAAATTGAAACGCTGTGAATAAAGACCAACTGTGTAATCATTGTGAATGGAATAAAAGGGAACCAGGCTGCAATTTTTGAGTCATAAAGGCCAGCTCTACGTTTGTTGGTGCATTTCTCAGTTTCACTCATTGGATGAAAAACAAAAAAATATATAAAATGTTGGCAGGGGTTAAGCCGCACTGCATTTCCTCTAACAGACTAGAAAGCATCGCAAGAGTTTTCACTTTCCAAGAAAACAAAATCAGGGCGGAAAAGACATCAGCTGAATTGTCTATGGATAAGAAACAGCTTATGATTGCCATCTATGTGTACACAACAGCATGAAAGAGAAAACAATGTTGCATGTCTCTGGTGGTGTTGTCACACAGCATGTTTGGTCTTACCTGCTCCACTTTTAGAAATGCTGTCTGTCATCTGCGCTTGTCTGCTCTGCTATTTGATCCCTCCTTTACACAATGGAGATGTCGCAAACTTGGATGCTCAAATGCACAACTGTGCTCCTCCCCTCAGGAAGGTCTTGTGTCTCTACACGGTGCCACTGACTTGCTAAACTCAACATGTGTTTTGTTGACATAATTACAGTATCACAGCACTATGTAATGCCTGCAAGTGTGCTGCAAGTTTGCCCTCCCATCTTAACTCAAAGCTCAAACACACCGCCCATTCTGTCAAGCCAACCCCTGAGTCAATAGAACATCCTGTCAGAGTGAATACCGCCTGCCAGCCTGTCAGGCAGCCCCACCAAAAGCCCAATGGGAGGGAGAGTTATAGCCTCCCATCTAGAATGATCCTCTGGGTCTTCAGAGGTCAGAAAAGACACAGGCATAGCTCCTTTGTGCAGGAAGCTGCTACTGTCGATTTCCAAAAAGTGCCAGAAGTGACGGTGGAAAAACTGAATATTGAACACAACTGATGTTCTGATTTTTTTTTTTTTTTTTGGATGGGGCAAGGAGATGGTTCAACTGCACTCAAGTCTTCACTTGAGTATAATTGATTAGGACTGAAAGAGTAGCTCTAAAGCACACTGCAGTCACAGTATTACATCAACAGACACCTGTGTGCACTCATTAAGTATTGTCGTGTCTTTGCTGTTTTTTTCCTCTGCGTAAGATCCAGCAGTGGAAAGCCAGATTAATCTGGTCTGTAGTGAAGATGAGAAAGAAACCAGCATTGCTTCTGAGTTCTGACACTTTGTCTCACAGCATGAATCATGTACTTATTCACCACCAGAAGGTAGCTTCAGAAATCTTTTTTTGTTTTTTAAACCAGATTCATGATACAATATTAGAATGTAATGCTATATATGTGGCCTGATACTAATTTTATTCATTACAATTCTTGTCAATTGTTAGTTCATGATGTGCAGCTAACCCAAATAAGAGGAAATCTCAAAGTAGTTTGAAAACAAAACCACTGGCAAAAAAGTGAATGATGCTGGCAGAGCTATTTTAGCAGTGCCCCAGACTAAAGGTATCATTAGCTATCAAAGATAGCTGCACAGAGGGTCAGCAGATGGCAGGTATTGCTTGGTCTGAGTCCTTAAGGTGGTTCTGTCTGCTCTAAAGCTACATGAACACTTTTCTGTTGTTTCCCTATTAGAAGTGACCTGTCTAGGGTCAGATAAAGCACAGTCTCAAATGAATCCCCACGATCCCTGATGCTGCTTATCACGATTAGGTGGCAGAGGGGCTCGGTCAATAACAATTATTGGTCCTGTTTGTTACAGAGGCAATGATATGATATATACTATTATATGCATATTGCCGGTCCATCTAGTTTTTACAACCTTGCATCAGCAAAGAGATATATGCTACCGCTGGTCTTTATTAGCTGCATTGCTAATTGCCAAAATCTTTTTTTTTCTTTGTTTGTGTAAAGGTTAATCCATCAGTAAGTTATTTATTTACAATTGTATTTTTAATGCTGAAATATAATTATTGTTTTTATCCATTAATTTTCAGATTTACAGTTCTATAACAAAAAAAAGAAAAGCAGAAAAAATAGTAAAGCACGGCATCATTTTTGATTAAGATGCCAAATTATTGAGTTATTTACTTGCATTCTGAAGAGAAACATTAGTTTCAGTGGTTGAATGTTATGCTTAATTAATTTCTGACTTCTCAGAGAAGTCCAGTGTGCCAGCTTAAATTTGGGTATTAAAATGTGAATTCATTTTTTTGCCTGACAAATTAAAACAATTTGAAGTTTTAAACACATTTTTGTCAGTTTTTGTGACAAGTGGTCTCATAAAGTTAAGTGCTGTATATATGCATATATAAAATCATGTTTAGCATTTATCTTCATTTCTGCACAAACCCAACAAAAAACCATCAAAGGAATATTGTTTCTATGCCATACTTATAAGCTTAATTAGCTCAATTCCATATTTAGTATATGCCTGCTATAAACAATCACGAAAGCATGAAGTCAACTTCAATAAATAAATTCTCTAATAAATACGCTACGTGCTGCTCTTTGAGAAACATTTGCCAAAAATGTAACTTAAAAAATACATAATTGTGACCTGATCTTTTGAAATAGCACTGAGATGGACTGGAATATTGTTGGTATTTCTCTTTTTATAGGGGTAGTAATAACAAAAATATTTAGTGAAGGTCGTTGTTAGAGGTGTATTATTTTTTTTAAAAACATAGTTTTCATCAGCAGTAGGTCTGAGACGGTGCGGGCAAGGACTCACCTGTCTTCGCAGGTCCCTGGTCTTTTTGGTCATTTTGTCAATGGCTGAGTTCAGTGGGTCACCTTTCTCTTTTCTGCCAGTCTGTAAAAACAAAAAACAAAACCAAAAAAAGTAGAAACAGGTTAGTGGAGTTCCAGTACAATGCACAATATAATACATCTTACAGTTCTTGTGAGTTTTTCAGTTCTTTCTCACTTTTTTGGTATATTCAGTGCAGATTGTTAATACTGAAAACACGCTTCACCACAAAATCATGTGCCAGCATTACAAGAGATCCCTAATCCGAGAGGAGTCAGTGAAAACAGATCAGAAAATGTGTGTAATGTCACCAGCAACTAGCCTGTCTGGCATGTATTACTTCAGTTGTTGCCAGTGCCCCTGTGCGTTGCACTTCCTGTCAGTGCCAACTCCTACTGCTGGCTTTAGGAGGGTGTAGACTTCACCTGATACACGCAGAGTCACAAGCTGCTTCATTTCACCTGACTGCGGGGAGTTTCACTGAACAAGCAGTGCAGAGCTTCTTGCTGTTTTAGACTTCCATGCTTTCCAGTAACAAGCATACCAATCAACTAGTTAAAGTTGCTAAGCTACTATGACTCAATATGCCAACTGTGTTCACCGAAAAGCGTGGCCAAGCCGATCCACCTTCAGTTACATGTCACTGCTTGTTCATTTAGAGGATTAACTGTTTTTGCTTGGAAAGGCATTGTTATGTAAATGCATATAGCGAATATCCAGTTTTTCTATCCCATTCTCAATGGCAGCTTGGTTTGGAAGTTATTATGATTAAAATAAATAAAGGTTATTGCTTTATTAAAAATATGCACTGAACAGGTGTCACTAAAAGAACAAGAAACAAACTTTTGCAGACGAAGTAACAATTGGGAAATGGAGAAAAATATAAATGTTCCTTAAAAGTGAAGAATTTGGTGTTTTTAATACCTTTCAATCAGCTATTATGTGTCAAAAGCCATCACTCTTTAAACTAAAAGAACAAATATTCATTCATGGTAATTACTATGCCCCTTTATTTTGACAACTGACAAATGAGAAAAAAATGTGTCTCATCTCGTGTTTGAAACCTGTCCTGTTGTTTACTGAATGGTGTGATTCATGCTGTATGCAAACAAGTTAACAGGAGAAAAACAAAACAAAGCCAAATTTGTTTGTAGAAAACCTTCACACGGCGTGGCTCCTTTTATTCACATTTTTTTGTCAAGTTATTTAAAAAAAAAAGAGGGGTTAGCAGGATGATCAACAGATTGTAAGACAGTCATCTTCTGTCAAAGCAACACCAGCGTAAAATATTATTTGTATTGTTGCCAGGCAACCATCTGACAGTTCTGCCCAGCATCAAGGCCCAAATTATCCTTGAAGAAAAACGTACGCATGATCACATGAACTTCAATTCATTTATGTCTGCTTTATAAGAGGATTTTGGAAAAACGCTGACCACTCCAGTACAAAATGAGTCAAATAAAAAGGCCTACGTTTATTGTACTGCTCCACGAGACTGTCTCTTTATCTCAGCGTTGCTTTTTTTGCCCTTTTGATAACTAAATGGAGCATAAAGCCACCCATCGACAAACAAACATGTAACAAATTAAAGGAAAACCTGAACCCTTGGATCTTGCAGTGAGGGGACCCAGTGGTTCTATTATGCTGTGGAGGGTATTTTCTCAGTCTGAGTCCTTTATTTTATGATGAAACTGTTTGATTCGGATGGGAGTCGTCTCTATAAGGATGACAATGCCTCTTCCATGGGGCACTGGGGCTGGGGTAGAGAGGTGGTCACTTAATGGTTTGATGTGAATTGTAGGCTTTAAAATCACCAGATCTCAACTCAGTTTTGAAACAAAGTATCAGTTAACTTGAGTCCAAACTGGAAGCTATTTGCATCACTGTGGTGACCAGAGACCACAGACAGTGAATGACATTCAGACTTTAAGCATCTAGGCAACTGGTGTGTGGAATATCGACAAGCAACCAACTTCAAGCCAATACGCGATGTGCGAATGAATGGGCGACCAATTGTGCAGCTCTAGTCTGCCAACTTAAAGGCCTCTTAAAGGCAATAGAAAGCTTTCCAGCACTTCAGGTGTAGGGAGCAGATTTCAAAGCCAAGATTTCAGTTTCTACCTGCTGGTTTATAGTTTACAGACAGATAAATTTGAAAAATACTGGTGGCCACCAGTGCTCAGGTTCTTAGTCTCCCAAAGAGACTAAAGGTCACTGAAATTCAAACTGAGACTGTAAGTAGATGCACCTATGGTATGATTTTTAAAATCCAATGTTGTATCATTCTTGTTACATATTTTAAAAAAACTGCAAACCTCTAGTACAATTGGTCCTGTCCCATGTCTACAAATTCTAAATCTACATATATAGAATCTATTTTTCTAGAGAGACTTTAGTTTAAGAGGCTTATAAAATCAATGCAAACAGCACTGAAGCTGTTCGGGTGGCTGCTAGTAGCTCAGACACTTACTAAGATAACTTGACTTTAGTATTCTCTTTACTGTTTATATCCAGAGAAGTAAATAAGCCCACATCAGACACTCACCCCACGATAAACTGCTCTCAAGGTAAACACTGATTGTTACTTTCAGAGACTATCGGGTTATAAAATTATAGTTTAGTTGCAACCCGGCCTCCTTCTCTGAACAACAGAGGAACCGAAAAAAGACTGATATTATGAACCTATGCACTGGAAGCACAACGGGGAAGCACACTATCTCTGGTCGCTATTTTAGTGTAGTTATGTTACATTTTTAGTGAGCAGGCACCATGCTCTGGAAGTTAAAAGCAACTTGTGCGACTCAAATTCTTTTCTCCGGCCTCACAGAAGACTTGACATTCAGGAATATACCAACTTGAAGACAAACAACCACAATCATGTAGTGTTTTCTTTTTGGGATTTGTCACACTCCAAGTTCAACATGTATTTTCATTGTGGGCATGTGCTATGGAGAGTTCACATGTCTGCCAGCTAACTGATGTGTTTATAGCCAAACAAACATAATTCCCAGTGTGATTTTCTATCTAATCTATCACCACCCTGCTCTTAGCCAAAGCTGACATAACAAAAAGGTTTTTGTTCATATAGATGTTAAGCTTAAAAAAAAAGAAGAGTAATTTATCTCCAAGCTTAGACTATAGTTAGTCTCCTTCTTATCAAACAGCAATCACACAATGCTGCATTTTGGAGTTTTTTGCAGTGCATGGTCTGAAACTGACAAGAAGCAAACTGGCACACATAATTTTAACATCATGTTTGAGATTCACTTCTATCTTAAAAAACAAATCTGCCTGACCCTAACCTGGCCATGTGACGGTGCTTGCAGTTTTATTATATTTGCAAATATGACTCTGAAGATGGCTTTTAACCAGTTTTCTGACTGACATAAGGGGAGGAAATGAAGACAGCACAAAGTTTCCTTCTATTACTAGAGCCTTACACGTGCCCTCACATTTTCATGTTAATGTACAGAGAAGAGGACACGACAGCATTAGTCATTGTTTTGCCTAAAGAGCCTAATGTGTCATAAAGGCTCCAGAGGGACGTGCAGGATTATAAACGCTCACCATCAAAAATAAAAAGGCGTTTAACTGGAACCTTTCTGAGGACACTTCAAAAATATTTGTATTATAATACATTAACTGACAAACTGAAGTGAAAGAGAAACATCGTCATGGTACAAATACTGTAAACGCCCTCGCTAAACACTCATCTGATGATCAGGCACACTGATAAACCAAACCATGTTATTTACTAGAACTGGAAATCTCAGATGTTTTATTGCTCAGATCTCTGAACTCATTAATCTGAGTAAAGAAGATTAAAACAGAACAGTGATGTCAGGTAAAGGGACGAAAATCTGAACGCGCATATTTGAGATCTTACTGACAGCTAAGCAGCAGCATTTTTTTTAAGGCTCCTACAGCGTTTTGTGTGATCTTGAATCTTCAAGACGGATGCAGCAACGACACTTTTGACAACTACAATAAGTGAAAAAGACCATTACTGAAAATATGCTTCCCTTATCCTTTAATTACTCTTCCATTTTAATATGTCAAAGCTTCCTCAACTTGAGATGAAAAATGTATTGCTCATGTTGGGTTTTCTGAAAAACATAAAACACCCAATTAAAAAGACTACGCATGAATTCCCCATCACAAACTTTATATACAAGGCGGTCCCACAGTGATGAATCATAGGTTAGCCGATGTGTTGGGCTCGTATTCAGCTCAGCTTAGTCCAAACCACGACCTTTGGTATGTGCGTGCATATGAGTGTTTAAAACAGCCTGAGTCACAATATCGGATTTATGTATCTACAGTGTTTATCTGAAAATCTATTTGACTTTCCTTCATTCCCGTCCAGGTGTTCCCTGTAGTGTAGGCAATGGTGCTCTCCGATTCATGACCATTAAAAGCTTGACAACACATTTGGATGTTGATTGAATTGTCGCCCATATAGCAACATTGATTGCTTAGTTTTTGACCGCCACATAATAAAATGTGCATGTTTGGTTTTCTGGTAAACACAATTCCCCATGGTGCTTTGGCAACAATGTTCCCAACTGTCCCCCATCCATTATTCTGCACCCCCTGGTGTGCACTTATTCATTCTCTGTTGGTGAGAAGAGGACAGACTGAGGCTGCCTGAAAATAAGCATCTAGTGTATGTGGGGTAGTGGAGGCAGAGCAAGTGGAGTTATTCTTTCCCACTCCAGAAGATGGTGGTTGTGTGTGCTGGTGGAAAGGCTGAGGGCTGCAAGCATGTTCACTCTTGCTGGCTTTTTCACAGTAAGTGTGTAATTGAGTAGTGCAGTGCACCACAAATGTTTCAGCACACTGCCTGACCTTCAACCCTGCTACAAAGGAATAAGATATATATGGTAGCAAGAAAAAGCTTTTTTTCTAATCTCCGCTGAATTCTTATAAAAAGTGGACTGATCATACCCAGTCAAGCACAGTGTTACTAAACATCATAACACACACACACAGCTGTGCTCTAATGCCTTTATTAAACACACTGGATTAGAAACTCATAGCACGTCCTTTCGCCACAGTTTTTCTCTTTCACTATAAAACTCATTCATATTTCTGACATGGATTGACTGAACACCCCCTCTTCAGGCGATTAAAAAAGTAAAGTGTCTCTAAACCATGCATCGTGTTCGTATAATGTTTTTATCCTCATTTTTTCCCAATTTTGCCTTTTTTAGAAAGTTGTAGATGTTTCTATTTGTGTCTCTTTAATTCTATTTGACTCTAAAGCGTGCTACTGGTGTGGGCTTTGCAGGATGCCCACTCTCTGATGAGACAATTTGTCTCATTAATGTTCTTCAGTTCATGATGAGACACAATAAGACCATTTGTCTCACCGCAGACAGGTTGCTTTTGCAAAATTTTACACTTTCACACACCTGATAACGCCTCTTCTAAAATCCCTTGAAAGTTACAGTGATTGAGGCATGACTCACACAAACTAATCCAATTTTCTGAGCAAAGATGGACATTGAGAGTACATGCATTGCTAATGTTTATTTATAAGGACTCATAATTCCAATCTGACATCCTTAAATCCAGCACAAGACTCTATGTAGAAGATGTTAGCACTGAGCCCAAAAACCTAATTGTCTTAATTGTAATCGTCTTAATTGCTCCTTGAGGATACATACAGTCTTTCTGATTCTGATTCTGATCTGGCCAATGCCTGGACTCTAATTCGTTATGCAAATGTGTTAAACTGAGACATAGGAAAAGTTTCATGTGCATTGTATGTTTAATGAGGAAACCTTTGGATATACTAATGTCTAAAATAAGGGTGAGATCACAGCTGTAATAGCCACATATAAGCCGAATAATGCACGGAAGGATGTGACGTGCTTTCCTTTTTTTTATGGTTACTTTGAAATGTTAAAAAAAGATGCAAGGCTGAAATTTAACTGTGACTGTATGTATTTATATCAGATACAGAGGTCTACTGCATGCATTTGTAAGTTAATGTTTTTGGCAGAATTGAGAGAAAATACATTTTATTTTGTTGGTCTTTGATTTCCTGAGGCCAAACTGTTGTCTATGTTTATTTTATGGCATGTTTTGAGCAATAACTGAATAAATGACCAAAGCTTTTATTCTAGGAAACAAAGAAATGAGCAGACATAAAGAAAATGCAGGTGGTCAATAGTTTTCAAAGCCATTCAAAAAGACAGGGTGACTGCATTCACGTATTAAATGAACTACATAGTTGTTCTTGTTTGTTCTCTGCTCCTCCCTTCAAACAAATGCAATAAAAAACAAAAATGACAATGGAAAAAGAATCCCGAACTCGATGGCTGGTGAAAGAGGTGAGGATTGAATATGGTAATTCATAGGCAATAACATGGCAAATCAAAGGAATGGGAAGATGAATCAGAGGGAAGAAAATAGAAGTCAGGTGGAAGGGGTGGGGGCATTAGGCATTGTGTCTCATTGTCTCCCAAGATCAATGTGTTAAATGATATCAATTCCGGCTCCTTGTCAATTCAATTAGGCAGGAGCGAGAGGTACAATTACTGTCCAATGTGGTTACACTGTCTGCAGCAGGCTTAAAGGGGGAGGCGAGCTGATAATGAGGGGGTGAGAAAATGTGTTTGTGTCTGCGAGAGCCAGGGGTGGGGGATGATAATAGTGGTAACATGTTGGTCGGGTTACCAGCATATAATGGGTAGCTAGATCCTCATTAAGATAAGTTGTGCTCCCTCAGCCGTAGTGCCACAGATGGGCCAATTTGACTTGTTCTCATTAAGTGCATCTTAAAGAGGTGCAGCGGCAGCTATCAGATAGTTTGATTACAGGATACCCAAAAAGAAAACACGCTACAATGCCGACAAAAAAGGATACTTCGAGATCAGTCGTTCCGATTAGAATTTTCTTTTTACTCATTTTAAATGAGATGATAGAGCTATGTTGTGCAGAAAAAGATCTCATATCATAATCTCATTAAAGCCTCTAAACTCCCATTAAACTACTAGGTACAGGCAAAATTCAGTCCTGAAGCATAACAGTAAATATTAACAGTCTGCATGTGACCAGATATTTTCAAATGTCTCTGCACACAGACTCAAACAGGTCAGTTACCTGAAAATTGCTCCGGGGGGGTTAAAGGTCAACGGAAAAAGTTAGGAGCATATGTGAAGGTGGTATGCCCTTTTGTTTTCATCCATCACCTGCTGCTTATCATGCAGACCGTGGAACCCATCCAAGTTTATCACAAGGCTAACGCATAGAGACAGACAGACAGGCGACCGTTCACATATTGACACAGCAGGTAAATTAGAGTGAATAATTTACCTGCTTTTCTTTAGAAAATGAGCGAAACATTGTCTGCAATCATGCTTCTTATGCATATGAAAAGACACAGCTCTTGTCATTAAACTGTAGTCTCGTTTTTTTCTATTACACAGTTTTGTTGTTGGCCCATTGAAAAAATGTGCATTAGAGGTTTTTTTCTTATTCAGGCATATAATGTGGACAAAGGTCTTTATATAAAATGTTCCTGAAATGCTAATATGCAAGCAAATTGTTTTCATCTGGAAAAAAACACAACAACCAAAAAAGATAATGTTTTAGAATTTCTGATGCATTAATGCAGATGAAGTATGAGTCATATTGTTATTTCTTTGTCAGTTATTTCCATTTTAATGTTTTCTTTTTTTTTAAATTAAAAGTTGTACATTTCAAATTATGTCCTTGAAAAGCTCTGAGTAAATAAACAACATCATGAAGAAAGTTCAGTACACAAAAAAGAAAGACAGGAAAAGAATTGGACAAAGACAAAACTGAAAATATGGATATTCAATAAAAGTTTATCCTGTGCCAAGTAGGTTTTAGCAGAAGTCTGCCCCCACAGTTCACTCAGAAGGAAAGTGGCTGTTTGTGTTCCCACCACTGCAGGTTGGTGAGCTGCATTGCACAATATACATAATTTCAATGGTACTGACTGGACACATTTTATTTGCTACCTGTCTTGCAGAATTTTTACATGCTTCAGCTATTTTTGTGACAGTCTCAGGTAAGTTTTTTTTCTACACTAACTGATGCTGAAATGATACCAAATGGAAATAAATAGGAAAAGAAAGACTTGCTGAAAGCTCTGATTAATAGATGAGCTGAACACTAAGTGATGTCTTTAAAGACAAGCACATAGGTGCGAACACTAACCTGTCCTTTTTTTTTTTTTTAAAATAAATGAGGCTTAATGAATTCAATAATGACCCAAGGCAGCGGCTCTTAGTCCTTGAATCCCTGTCGGTTTCATGTTACCCATTATCTGTTATGTTTCACTAATTATACACATCAGTTATCATTTTGAGGAGGGTCTACACAATGCTTGGGTAAATTACAGTCTCATCTATAATTAATTTTATTTTAGATTAACAAAAAATCTGGATCATAGTGTTGCTTACGATTAAACAAAGGGCTTTTTGTCACGCTCTTGATGAGCGGTATAATGTCAGATAAGTGGTCAATGATCTTTTACTTGATCACATTCAGTACAATACTAAACAGTAAACACACACACACACACACACACACACTTCTTAAACCATTTGCTTTGGGAGAATGAAGGAGTGAGTAAAGTTCTTATTCTAACCCTCCAGGCAGACAGTACTAGACTCCCAACCTCTCATGCAGTCCTTATATGAGAGCTTCAAGTCTCTTCTCCTCTCACATGGTTACCCATAGTATCTATAACTGTGCTGTTTTAGCTTGGCAGTCTCTTGTCAGTTACAGTTAATGCAGCCTAGAACGGCACTGCCTGAGGAGGAGCCGGAGTGCCTTCTGGCGCAAGCCCTCTTATGTTTAATGGCTGATGCCGTTTGCTTACTCCTCTCATTACACTGGCTCATGTTTAGACTGTGGGCCTGTCACTGGCTATTAGCATCTGTGGTCAAGCAGGCTGTGCATGAGAGGAAGCATCTGGCTTATCATCAAGTGCATCGTAAGTATGAAATGAACAGTTTGTCTGGGATGGAGCAAACACAGAAGGAAGTATTAACGCCCTGTGCGAAAGGCTAAATGTTAATTGTTTGACGGATGCTACACAAACACTAAATTCAGAGACTTCATGAAGAACTACAGAGTTCAACAAAGTTTTTTTTTTTTTTTTTTTAAAGCCAAATGCACTAGAGCTCCCGAGCTTGTCTCCATAAATGATTGCTGCATTGTTATTCCTTTGAAAAGACACACTACAAATACACACTGACACAGAGAAATGAGGAAGACATGCAGCAAAGGGCACAAGCTGGTATGCATCTTAAACCACTCGGGGCATGAGGACAATCCTCAGTTTAACACTGCACAGCCTAGCTTTTTAAAGTACACAAATAACACTGTAACTTGATGTAAATGAAAATTCGGGGTCAGGGAAGCAAAAAGACAACAAAGACAGAGGTGGTGCCATTAAAAAAACAAAAACAAACACGCAAAGGCAGGAAAGAAAGGATATCTGGTTGCGAGTTTATTACCTCGCTGTGCACTTTGTTCGACAGCCAGATGTGAACAAAGCCCATTAAAATAAAGAGCGTAAATACATAAACTGATTTGGTTTTAAGGAACACACATTAGGTGTATGTATGATTGAATGAATCTATTACAAGCTCAACCAAGCTACTGAATTGATAGTCGTAAGCTAGTTCAGACCTTATGTGGCCTTTACAGCCATAGTCTACAGACGCCATTACGATTTTATTATCCATTTCCATTTAGTCAGATGCAGTACAACGGCACTGTGAAGCTCTGAACTATCACTGTCCATTATCCCAAAAAAAGTCAGTCAGCAGCTGAGCTGGTAACAGGAAAGGTGATGTTAAATTATAACAGGGGTTGTTGAGGGCTCTGAAGTGAATAAAATACTTATGACATCCCGGCAAGATCTACCCAGCATGGGAAGATATTGGACTCTTGTATAGTTTCCGAAAAGGTTTGCCTATTTGAAAAGACAGTATCTCTATGTACAATGTGAATGCCCTCTTCAAAACACAACCCCCGAAAAAAAGAAAGAAAGAAAACAAGTAGAAGCAGTGGAATCGTGAGGGTTAAATATTAAGTGTGTTCGGCTGTAAGCCAAGGTTTTAGGTGCATAGTTTCAGGAGAATAAGAAAAGGAGTGAGGGGAAATGTCTGGTTATCAGACAGAAAGAGAGAGAGTAGGGAATAAAAAAGTCTAGTCCTGCAGCAGCAGTATGAGGAGCTAGAGCAATGCTGCCTGCAGCCTCCCTGAACTGAATAGCAAGTAGTTTTGTGAGGGAGGGACTGAAGGAAGGGCAGCAGGAGAGAAGAGAAGGAAGGGAGGGAGAGGCTGAGAATAGGTTAGAGAGGGTGAGAAAATAAGAGAGCGGTGCGATATCTGTGAGAGCAGGGCTGTGGTAAAGAGAAAAAAAGCGAGTCAATGGGGTGAGAAGAAGGTTTGAGTATCATTGATGTACTTTTGTTTCACTGCAGAGCTGAAAAAGTCAATTTATCACACACACACACACGCTTGCCTATACATGCATACACAACCGTGATGTGGCTGTCTGGATGTACGTGGGTTTGGTTTTTTTGCTGTTGTTTTTTTTAAGTCTTAAGCTTCCAACGTAAAACCAATACTACAGAGCAGCTAGAACACCCACAACACAGCGCTATAGGTCGGTCCAGTTCAAGGACCTGTTATTAATACCTCAATACATAACCCAGTTTCATCATAAATTTCCTTTCCTGCTTTGCATCATTCCATTCTTCACTCCTCCATAGTAAATCAGAGCAAACAATGGCGAATTAAATTGCAAATCAGGCTCTAGTCTTGGTCAAAATCCCACTACTACTAGGTTTGCCTATGGCTATCATGTAATACAGACATATTCCAGTTACAGCTACTTTTAACATAAGAGTACTGAGAATATATGATATTACAAAACAGAGATGAGTATAAGACAGTATACTGGAAATGCAGGGTATAGGTACCAAGTCAATGGCAGAGAAATAAGGAAGCAGATTGTTGTGTCTAGACATTATCCACCTTCACACTTGCTGATGGTCTCGTTCCGCTCACCGTTCCCAACTGTCAAACCCACCATTCTGTGACCTTTTAAATATACAGTGTCGAGTACAGGACGACAAGTCGAAGAGGTAGCTCCAGAAACCTGAAGTGACTGACGTGAAAACAAGTTTTTTCAAACGCAGATGCATTTGGTTTCCATTCCATCACTCACACGTTTGCTCAAACAAATGAGCTGCATAGGTAAAGTGAAGGTACAGTGGGGGAAATAATTACTTGGATCCCCTGCTGATTTTGTAAGTTTGCTCACTTACAAAGAAATGAACAGTCTCTCATTATAATCAGGGTTTAATTTTAATAGAGAGAGACAGAATATCAACCAAAAATCCAAAAATCACACAAAAGTTATAAATTGATTTGCATGTCATTTAGCAAAATAAGCACTTGATCTCCCAGCAAAGCATGATACTTGGTACTTGGTGGAGAAATCCATGGTGGCAAGCACAGCGGTGACATGGTTTCTGAGTTTCTGTAAAGAGGAGTGGGCCAAAATCCCTCCTGAGATGTGTGCAAACCTGGTGACCGACTACAAGAAACATCCTTACTTTTATGTAATGTGTGTTCCTTTCTGGGTTTTTGATTGATATTCTAATCATTTCTTTGTAAGTGATCAAACTTACAAATTCAGCAGGGGATCTAGTAATTATTCCCCTCCGCCGTTAGGTAAGAGAGGCGGGTGAGTCGGTGAGTGGTGCTGGGTAATTCAGGTGACACAGAAGCCAAAGAAAAACACTCGGGTTACACAACAACAATTCTCCAGAGCCAGCTGCTCTTTGCCTTCAGTGTAAAATTGGTGGTTAGCAAGGGACACAGAGAGTGATATGCACATTTTTGTAAACCAGGATAATGATGACTCAAACTGCTCCTGTGGGTGCACTGCAGCACCGTAGGTGGCACTAATCAGGGATTAGGACAGTTTGGAAAAACAGGAGGAAGAAAAGGAAAAAAAGAAAAAGAAAGAATGGCCTCAGGTCTGACAGCAGATCAAATACAAACTTGCTAATGATAGCGTGATAATACAGACATACCAACTGCTATTGTATCTGCTGTTGAGACAGTAACTGTGTAAATATAAACCGATACACTGTATAGAGCTAGACAACAGGGTGTTCCCTTGCTGTAATGATCGAGCGAGCAACAACTTCAAAGATCGCAAAAGCTGGCTGCACTGGTGGAATGATTATCTCTCCCACTGTCCTTTAATGTAGGCTTTGTCAGTCTAGCCAGGCACCAGAGCAAGCCACTAACAGAGTTGTTGCTATTAGTTGCAAGAAATAAAAAAAAGATGAAAAAAATAAATAAAAACAGTAAAGCCACAGAATATCCGGACAAGATATAATGCACTGTGTGAGGATGGATCAGGGGATAGGACTTACTGTCATGGTGGGTGTTTAGGGATTGATGTCTTTTCAAAGGACATCCATTCTCTTCCTTAAGCTGACTTATAAAATGTATTCCTACAATGGTTACAGTTGTTGGAGCCCAACCACTATTTTCAGGAAATGACATGTAGACATCACCCTTGAAAATATTGGTCGTCATTTATCAAAGCGTCTTGGAAATGGCACAGATTCAAACACTCGGAGAGACATATGAACCTCTCTAGAGCTGATTTATTAAACTGTCGCACAACATCTAAATGAGCACTGATGTGATCACAGACTGATAAATTGATTCAGCTGCGGAAACAAGGGCATTCTGCACCAGTCTTCTATTTACATATGATGGACCTTTATTTATGTGGGCTTGGCAACTCCTTGTCTATAAAAACATTGGCTTTGTGCAGCAAAGACATCACTTCCTCCATGGTTAAAGAAAGAAAACGTCATAGCAAATGGTGTGAATGGAGCCCACGGTCCTTATCTCCATAGGCTTTGATTACGCTTTCAATGTAGAATGTCATTTTTGGACAACACTGCATATTTCAGCATCTTTTTTCCATATCCAATGCCACCTAAATTATACTTAATATATGCAGCAAGAGGCTTATAATCTCTGTGAAGCCTAATTAACTTTTTTTTGTTAAGTACAGTTTCTGGTCAAAGTCACAATTTTGATTTCATTATACTTAAGAAGTCGGTAAAATAGAGACTTTTTTACATATTTAAACAGACAATAGGGATAGATATGCAGGTTATTTATTTATTTATTCTAAAATTGTTTTAAAACAGTTCAGCAAACTGTCAAGCAATAAGTTGTGGTAGTTTGGGAGAGGCCAAATAGAAACTTTCAGAGCAACACATCGAGGGTGAAGTGTGCCCCTGGGCTGGTCAGACTTATTTTCAATGCTGTGACAGGGTCAGGTCTCTGTTGTGGGTTACCATCTTAATTATGCATGGCCCGTCTGGTAGACAAGGCTCTGGTGCAGGTGGGCAGCTGCGAGAGACTGGAATTGATAGAAGAACGACTCGATGAATCACGCCGATACCGAGACGGCTTGAAACGAGTGGTTGATGATGCTGGGCTAGTGTTTCGTAAAGGTCAGCGTGCCCGCATATAGGTGTTTGCATATTAAAATGACTCCCTAAAACTGAAAGCCTTTAACTTTGAGTTCATTTCATCTTTAGCGGGTTGTCAAAGGGTACATGGCTTTGTAAATAAATGGTGATTTTGATTCTCTTACAGACATCTAGGGTTGACATTACTGAGCGGGAGAAAGTAAATCATGCAAAACATTTTTAAGCAGTTAGACAGTGTGCACAAGACACGAATAAATGCACGCGAGCACAGAGACGGCGGAGAGGAAGCGAGGCTGTGAATTTTTCTTCTTGTCAGAGGATTTAGCTGCCATTGTCTGCTGCCAGAGACAGCACTCTGCATTTTAATCAAGGGTGCAGTTTTGAATCCACTGGTCTTATGATGTGATAACTATTGTATTTTTTCCTTCTATTGAGTGGGGCTTGAGGGGGGGATGTGTCAGCATGTAATGTCACATTGCACAGATCTGCCATACTCTCTAGTTATCTGTACATTGTGCCTGTGGTTGGTATACATAATGTCATGATTGCTGGAAGATGAGAAATAATGTTGGCTTCTAAGGGTTGAGTGGTGCAGTAAATTTGACACGAAGCGCATTAACAGGACAGAACTAACATTTTTATAGTGCACAATACAAATCATTACTGCTGAATTTAATAGTTTTAGTCAGGCAAGATACGTGAGATTGCAGAATTCGCTTGCAACATTTCGAAAGTGCTTTTATCTAAATGTGTGTTGTCAAGTGTACATAAGAGGAAAATAAGGTCAAGTGGTGAGGTGAGTGACATAATACAACATGAAAAAAAACAACCAATTTTTATGATGTTTCGAGGCTAAAACACATGAATAAATATGTAAAAAAACACTTAGGTGTATTGAAACTAAAATGAATAGAACTCAGAAAACAGACAAAAATCAGATAATTAACTTCCAGTCTTGCTTTCATGCGGTGAGTCTTCCTGTGTGTACATCATCACGGAGAAAATACAGTCTTGGAAGTACCTACTTTAACCGAACCATCACACACAGCATTCTGGGATACTTGGCAAGTGTTTACAGTATGTTTACCTGTCTGTCTGTGGACAGATATTATCAGCAAGAGGTAGATGCTCTTCCATCTAATCCAAGCTTTGGGCTATGTTTTGCTGCTTTTTTTGGACTGTTTTGTTGTCGGCCAACTTCAAAGAGGGAAAATAATAATAGCAGATTTAGCCATTTTCATGTTGTTTTGGCACATCACTCTGGACATAGTTCACTAAATAAATGACCAATTAGCAGACTAGACAGAGGTAGTTTTGCTATGAAAACAATGTTTAATGGTAGATGGCCTAATACAGATGTAATCTGAGCCATTTTGTTAACAGTTGCAATTGTTGGCGACTGTGTTTTTTATGTGTGTGTATGTGTTTTTATGGTGTGCAAAATGTCAGTTTGGCAGCTGTAGCTGTCTATCTGCACGTGGACAAATTTAGTCACCTCAACAGAGGTATAATTGTGTAAATTCATTCACCATATTTAACCTGACATCACAATGAAGGGACAGATGTAAGATCGATATGGTCAAAGAATTTTATCGTCCCAGTTGTTGTCTACTTTATAAATATTATTCATGTTAAACCAGTAGCCGTTTTCATCTAAAAAGATTCACGTCAATTAGGGCTTTGTAACAAGGCTACAGTAATTGTTTTCAAATTTTAATCACATTTTTTCTCCCCCTGGATAAATGATAGCTTTATAACTTCAGGTGCAACACAGCTGAGGAGAATAATAAAATACTTGCACTGCTTGCAAGACAGTGCGCATTAAGAGCATAGAGGCAATTCGATTCACCTATGGATTGTGAGTGCTAGAGGCTACATCTAAAGCGCTGATATCCACATTAATAATCAGTTGCAGCATAGATAGAGCGCACTAATTACTCTGCTCCTGCTGTTTGAGTTTTGACACCAGTCTGATGTCTCCAGAGTGTGGCTTACTAATGTTTGCTTCCCTGCAGGTACAGATATACTGAGTGAAGTGGATTCTGCACACCTTACCATTGGCTATGGTAACTTGATTTATGACTGATATTTACTATGTGAAAAATAAATAAATAAATAAATACATAGAGAGACAACGAGATAAATATCCCCATACATCCATACACTCATACAAACACACCATTTTAAGTAAACCTGTGCACAACAGCAATGGTGTCATTTGCTCCACATGTCAACAACCATTACACTCTGACCCCTGAAATAAAATCACTGTGATATAAAACCCAATGTCAATTTGAACCTACCAGTGAAATAGATCTATACCTTGATACAATTAAGACAACTGCTGTTTGAAACAAAGGGGTTATTTATCAAACATCTCCCCATTGTGGGTTTGTATAAGCTAATTTTGACTTCACAAGAGGTCGACACAGCGGGTAGCTCCGTCTGTTTGGAATGACCCCCAATGGATTTGTGTCTCCTCCGGGGATCGAACAAGGGATCTTTCACTGGGCAGGTAAATGTGTGAGCAACTACACTTTAGAGCCACTAATGCAGTTTGTATACTCAACCTTTTATTTGCCTTGACCAGAGTATTGTTTATAAACTCGAATTTTGGGAATTCATAAATTACAATTTTCATTAGTCATCATCGGCCATAATAAGAAAAGAAAAAAATCCCAAACAGACACCTTTTATTGGTTCTTGCTGCCTACAATAACTTACATTTCCACCTACAATATTTTAAGAACAAGATTTGGCAAATCAAGTAAAACTGTGTTACCAAAGTGATTAGTAAAGACTTCCCAGTAAAGACGCACTTAACAACTCTGGTGTTTAATACAGCCTAAAATGTTATTTTATATTGCAAAAGACATTTGAGTGGTAGATAAATAAAGTTATCACCCTGACATATCATGAAAACAGTACACACAGCAGCTCGTGTGCACAGTCACACAAGCACAAGCACACTCAAATACTTGAGTGCAAGATTACAGTGTTTAACTACTAAGCTGATGTCAGTGTAATTTTATCAAGTGCTGTAGAAGTTCACCTAACTTAGCCAAATGTGACCCTGACTGTGTCCTGTGCTGCCTGTGACTAAGCAATGAGTGGCAGTAAAGGCTTAAGATGACATTATCTTCAGATCTTCAGAGTCTTTGAAGAAAGAAAAAACAAACATTAAAAACACATGAAAGAGCCACTCTGTAACTGACACTGTTGTTTGGTGACATGTTCTTTCACTGTAATCAGCAGAGCAAGTGTAGTTTGCACTGAAACAACTCTGACTGCATTTTTAATCGTGGAGCTGCTCTTTGTTGGGCAGGCATCACACTCGGAGCACACGATTTTATGTTAACACTGTTTTGCTGGTTTGAAATCAGTTAGGAATAACAGCCTACTTGTACAAAAGTACCCTACACCTTTAGGCTTCAAAAGAAAAATGTCTGGGGATGTTTTTTCAATAAATGTATGAAGAGAAGAGGTTGCATTCAGTAGTTTCTTGCAATATTTGTAAGGAGACCTTATTTGTGTTAACGCTGTGTACACACTTAGAATGCCAAAGTAAAGATTCACAAATGCCAAGGTAACATTATTATGATAACCCTTATGCAGACGTCTGATAAAGAAAACATGCTATGATGGAATTTTCTGTCAATTCTTCATGCACAAAATCTGCTTTTACAAACTTCTGATAGACACAGAGAAATATTTTACTCTGATCACACATTGCTATCTGTCCCTGTTACAAATCACCCTTCTGTGTGAAAATTCAAGGCAATTTTTTTGCAGCCTAGATAAATGTTACAATGTTGGGAAGCGGATACAGTAGGCCTTTTTTTAATTTTGAATTGTCATGAAAGAAAAAGCAGAGATGTCACCACTAAAGCTTTGGTGGCTCTGCTCTGTATTCCAGTAATCCATGACAATGTGACTGTGAGCCAGCACACACAGTACTCAGACGTGAAACTAAAACAGCCAAAATTACAAACTCTCCTGTATGAAACTGGTGTATGATGGGACACTTACACTGATCTTATTGCTGTTGCATCGTGCATTATGAATACATTTTTACTGATTTCAGAATGAAAGTGAAAGAAGTTTAGGGATGTGTCACAGTTGTTCAAAATTAGATCTCGCATTCATTAATATGAGAATTCAACCAATTATACCATCGCTACTGTGGCGTGCTCTCTGCGGTCGCAGACTTTTAGCTATTTGAATGCTGCTGGTGAGTCTGACTTCAGGAATGGATATTGTGTGGATTGCCTAAATACCTCCACTAATGCATTTAATATAACTAAAATAATACATTTATCTTAAACTGGCCTTCAGACTACACTGGCAAAAAAGTTATTAATACTAAGGTTGCAAAGTTATCAGGATGACAGCATGCTAAAGGAAATATGAAAAGGTAATGGGGAAAATGGTTATTTCAATTCCATATCGCACTGAAAGTGATAATATGAATGCACAAAAGGCTCTTTTCTACTAGTACTTACACGGTTCGTCTCGACTCTTCTTTATTTTGTTGGCTTGTTTTCCATTAGAACTGAGTATCTACTAATGCGCGTGGTTCCTTATACCCGGAAGTCCTGTGACACAATTTGCGTGCACCACAAACAATGCAACAACAGATGACATCAAGATGATGTTCGATTTTTGTGAAATAACCGCTTTCATGACTCGTCGATTCATGAACGCACACCACTGATTGGTCACTGACTGGCCAATCAGTGGCATGCAGTATGCTGATGTCACATTTTCAGATCAACTCACTTTGCTCACTTTGAACACTGGCTGAGCAAGTGCTGAAAAAGTACCTGCCACCAGGCAGTACTAGCTAAAGGAAAACCCTAAAAAAACCCGACATGTGTCAAGCCGAGCAGGTACTAGTGAAAAAGGGCTCAAAGAAATTGAGGTAATACATATCAGCCGTACATGCATTTCTTAGATCTTTTCATTTCATAAATGTGGACAAGAACAAAAATATTGCCTTAAGGAATCTGAGCCAAAAATCATCATTTTGGTATTTCATGTTGTTTTGCCTTTTGTTAGAAGTTTGTAAGTGAAACTGTGAGGCTGTGCTTTTGAAAAACATTTATTTTTAAATGTGCTCAAAGATATTCCTGGAATATCAACCAAATTACAATGGCTCTTTAGAAATTTGGTATGGTAATAATAATGAAATATTTTTATTATCGTCCCTGCACCTGCAAGGGGCAAGTCCTATACGTTTTGGTTTTTTTTGTTTTTTAAATAATGTTTGTTACTTTCCCTCACCGCCTGGACCCTTTTAGGGGAACGTAACAATGTTGATAGTGAGTTTTGTATGTATATTAGAGTGTATCATTTCATTTTTAGGATATACATATATATATATATATATATATATATATATATATATATATATATATATATATATATATATGAAATGATATTTTTGGTATTTTCAGCCTTTATTAGGCAGTGGAGTATAGAGAGTGGACAGGAGAGCAGATATGGGGGGAATGACACACAGGAAATCGTCTGGGGTGGATTTCAACCAAGGTCTCTGCAGTGTCATTTGGCATATGGGTCACTTGGTCAGTCAGGTGAGCTAAAGCAAGACTGACTTATGTTGGTAGGATTGATAATATATGGTATTGTGTGCATGTTGTGCTGTACAGATGTGATGCTGGCACAGGTATAGTATTCATTTCATCTTCATTACCCCATGACGTCTAATTCATCAGAACAAGGAGGAAATAAACGGAAGTACAAGATGATGAAGTGATCATGCATTATGTTATCAAATATGAACATGGATTCATTATGATTCATTTGTTATTTAGAAATACATTGTACAGTAAGTACCAATTCACAATTCAGATGTCCTTATAATAACCCAGAGGATTAAGTATGAGATACTATAGTCAAATGAGATAAGCGTCAGTATCTACCATTTGTTTGGTAAAAGCAGTGAGATATGATACTAGCTCATTAAAGATGGTAACTATCTTGTTAAACTGCAGTGTGTATGCATGTGTTTGCGTGTGTGTATGTGTGTGTGTGCGCGTGTGTGTTTTAAGGTCATTTAAAGTATCACATGATGAATATAAAGTTAGCTTCAGTTATAAGACATTTTTAGGAAACCCGGGTCACCCCCAGCTGTGCCTGTGATGAATAACATTGTCATCCTGTTTTTCAGTCATCGTGTAGCTAATTACTATCAAGGTCAGTCATCAGTAAAGGAGGAAGCGGACTGCATGTACATCACCACCTGTGGCACTGTCACTGTGAATGAACAGCCGGGAGGTTCTTGGCATCAGTTCTTCCCTTTTTGTGTTGTTTTTCTTTTCTTTTTTTTTTCAACAATCTGTTAAGATAAAAACCATTAAACGTTGCTAATACCCAGTAATTTTTGGGGATTGTGATTATTTGTTTTTCTCCACACACACACACACACACACACACAAATGACAGGGACATTTAGACGAAGTCGAGGAAAATCAGATAGCCATTTAACATGGTAATTATGGCTGATCAAAAGGAGGACGCAGCACTGCGCACATAATTTCAAGCACAATCAGATCTTTACAAAGAAACAGTGTCTTGTTCCGAATTTTTGCAAGTACATTGCTAACCAGTGGAGTTTTAATTTACGAGTAACAGAATCTATCTACTTTTTCTATCTCATGCTTAGAATAAGCACTTCTGGTACAGTCTATTCACCTAACTGATTGTCTTCAACCTTCTGTTAAACCAATGAGATGCAGCCAAAATCTCTGTCACACCACTGTTGTATTTTTTAAAAGATTTCCTTTTTCTGCTGCTTTCAGCTCTCATTTCAGATTGATGCTGTTCTCCTCCTTACTATTTATCCTCCAGTCCTCATGAGTTCTTTGACTCTGCTCATTAGCAGTTCTTCTCCACATCACATTCATCCAGATCTAAATCATTACTCCTGCACCACCACCACTACCACCAATGCTGGGATATTTCTGGACAAGCGCTTTTCCCCTCCTTAAATATGTTCCTGCATTTTCTTATTGTGCGCCCCATGTCAAATAAATCGTTTTACTTTCCTTCGCTTGAGTCATTGCTGATTTAAATTTCAATTCACGGTCCAAGGGTTAGGACTTCATATAAGCAAAGACCTTAAATGAAAGTTTATACAAAACTCTCGGTTAGTGTTCTAACTTTACCTTGAAGCAGGGACACGGGATAAAGGCACAAGTAATTTTCTGTCTAAATTTACAAGTGTTTCAGCCTTTTGCATCAGAGACTCCTCTGTCACTGCATTCTGCTCTGATTCATCCAAACATGAGAGAGGTTAGTGGACACATAAAGGATGTACAGGCTTGTTTGGCTCTGGATGAGGCAATAGGCCAGAGTAGTCAGGACTATCAAAAGTGGGGGGGGTGCTGCCTCAGAGAGCTGGGTTTTGAAAATGGGCTTGGTGGTGCTCAGTGGGATTTCTGCATCATCTGACAGCTGAACAAAGTTCCTTTGGCAGACAGAGCCCAGTCACAAGCCACTGTTTGATGTAGTCTCTGAATCCAAAAACAGAGCCAGAACACAATTGCATAAAGAAACAGACTAAGTAGTGAAGCTAAAACAAGTAATTGAATAAAATACCGCATATGGAAAAGCCACAGACACCAACTCGCTGAAGGTGGGTGAAAAACTGGCTGTGTCAGGTTGTTGTAAATTTGTGCGCATGTGGTGGAGGGTGAAGAATGTTGATCTTGTTTCAGTGTAAAAGCAAGAAGTGTGTGACTGCACTGTGTTGTGACATGGGAAAACTGTGTTATTTTCTCTCTCTCTTTCTCAACTGGGAACGTGTTGCTTTGGACATGGCTGGAAGCAATTTAGAACCATATTAATTCTCACTCTGTCAGAGCAACAAATACACAAATACACACAGATGCATTTCAACAAAAAAATACACCTGCTCAACTGCTTGGTGAAGCAGTGCATCTCTCTCTCTCTCTCTCTCTCATAGGCTGAGGACTAGGGAGTGTCAGAACCGCTGTCCAGGATGACACAAGGAACATCCACGAGTACATCAGGAAGATGGCCACAACTGACCATTGTTTAGTGAATACCTCAGGAAAGAGAAACCCAAGAAAGAAGAGGAGCAAGAGGAGGAACCATCAAGAAAGGACAGGTCCCTGAATGGTATGTACCACTGGCACATAGAGGACGTGGCTGACATCCAGAAATCCTACCAGTGGCTGGACAAAGCTGGACTGACAGACAGCACAGATGCACTAATCATGAAAGCACAGGAACAAGCTCTGAGCACAAGATCCATAGAGGCTGGGGTCCATCACCCCAGGCAAGACCCCAGGTGCAGGCTGTGTAAAGATGCCCCTGAGACAATTTAGCATTACAGCAGAGTGCAAGATGCTAGTAGGCAGGGCTTACATGGAACGCCATAACCAAGTGGCCGGCAGAGTGTACAGGAACATCTGTGCCGAGTATAACCTGGAAGTCCCGAGGTCAAAATGAGAGACACCCCCAAGGGTGGTCAAGAATGACCGAGCTAAGATCCTGTGGGACTTCCATACAGAGATGGACAAATGGTGGTGGCTAACCAACCGGGCATAGTGGTGGTGGACAAGTAGAGGAAGACGGCCGTAGTGATAAACGTAGCGATACTGAATGACAGCAATATCAGGAAGAAGGAGCACAAGAAGCTGGAGAAATATCAAGGGCTCAGAGAAGAACTAGAGAAGATGTGTAGGGTGAAGGCAACAGTGGTCCCAGTGGTAATCAGAGCACTTGATGCAGTGACCCCCAAGCTAGGCGAGTGGCTCCAGCAGATCTGGGAACAACAACCGAGATGAGAACTTGAGGGTCCCAGAGGCTTAGGTACCACTACTTATATAGATAGATAGATATGTACATCGGATGTGTTATGATCATCTGACAGCTGAAAATGATATGATCTGATGTGTTTTAGATCAGATCATTGCCCTCTGCATAACCCAAGTGCTTCAGGTCATGAGCTGATGGCTGGACATTTTCCTTCAGAATTTTCTCGTAGTGAGCAGAATTCATGGTTCCATCAACTACAGCAAGTCATCCAATTCCTGAAGCAAAGCAGTCCCAGACCACCACACTACCTGCTCTACTGTTGGTATAATGTACTTTTTATGAAATACTGTGTTAATTTTACAGATTCAATGAGATGCTAACCTTCCAAAAAGTACAACTTGCATCTCATCAGTCCACAAACGATTTCACCAAAAGTCTTGGTGACCATCAAGATGTTTTTTGCTAAATGAGTAAAGACGTGTTGTGTTCTTTTTGTTCAGCAGTAGTTTTCACCTAGAGACTCTGCTATTGATGCCAGTTTTGCTTCAGTTGTTGTTCTGGGGTCTTTTGTGACTTCCTGGATGAATCACCAATGCACACTTGGAGTAATTTTGGTAGACAGGCCTCACCTGGGAAAGTTCACCACAGTTCCAAGTTTTCTCCATTTGTTAATAATGGCTCTCACCATAGTTTGCTGGAGCCTCAAAGCCTTAGAAATGACTTTATAACCCTTTCCAGACTGATAGATATCAGTGACTTTGTTTGTCAGTTGTTTCTTTAGATCGAGGCATGATGTGTTACTTTTTGAGATCTTCTCAAACTCAGTTACTGACGCAAAGTAACAGCAGCATATTTTCTCTCTTCAAATGTGCCTTACAAAAATGCACTGCATTTCTTTGTTGTTCTTTAGTTTATACATCTTTGTCTGTGCTTACTCTGACAACCAAGTGCATTTGATTTTTTATCATCTATCTGACTGTTGTGTATAACTCTTTAGTTTATGAGTGCATTCTGACTTAGTGACTTTTTTATTTGTTTGCTTTGTGACACTTTAGTTTTACATAAAAGGATGTTAAAGTTCAGTGAACTTACCTTGTATGTACATATACAAATTTATACTCTTTAGACTTTAGGGAAGAAACATGCTAGTCAATCCAGTTAGTTCAGTTCTTCACATAATTGTATTTCACTGAGGACAGAGTTAAGAGTCATGCCATCTAAAAGGGAAGAACTGCCAGTGCCACATAGAGGTTTCATCTCTGATATAGCTACCCACCTGGAATACTTCATCAATATCCTGTGTTTACAGAAAAAACAGGTATATACAACACAATCAAAATGAGAATTTCAAAGTTCTATGTTTGCACTCTTTCAAAGTTCAACATGTTCTGCATGTTCAGCATGTTTAAAAGTTCAACATGTTGAAAAGCCTAGATAAGTCACAAGAGTGTGGGGTGAAACTACAAGCAAATCATCAAACCCTGAATTAAAACTCTAGTTACTAAAGCAAAAAGCATCTGCAGAGAAGAGAAGTCCACTGAAATTAAAAAGAGTCTGGCTCAGGGAATTATGAAAGTCTCTGTGGTTTACAAAAAAAATCCAGCGCTTAAACTAAAGTGCCCGTGTGGTTCAAAACATGCCAGATACTGAAACAACAACGAACTTTGGACAGTTCAACGACATGCAATATAGAAAATGCAACCATTAAGGCCAATCATTGGCAATATCTTCTATCCAGCCAACAATAACAAGCTTGGCTGTTTCAAGCAACAACAAAAACTATATTAGAGAAAGAGCAAGCTGTCTCAGACTTGAAAGTTACATGCTTTTATATAAACGGGGTTGGCAACATGGAATTAAAGAGTTTAATATGTAATGGCAGGCTTGTGTTCTTAATGCCTTCAGCTATTGTTCCTCCATCACATTATATGGATAAATACAAAGGGTTTTCTAAGTTCATCCATTCTGCTGAGTAAATCGTCTCTCCATACATCCAACCAAACAATCAGCCCTAAAGCTAAAAAACACGGACAAGTCATGCTAATAATTCAGAATATTTACACAAATAAACTTTGCATCATACAAAAGCATACTTCAAGGAGCTATAACCCAGTGTGACACCCACGGTCCTCTTGTCACATGCCCGACTGAACATGATGATGCTCCCCTTTTTGTTTACCCAAGCTGCAGTTAGTACAAGCTCCTTTAAAATCATTGTTTGAACAAAGCGGATCTTTTCTTGATACTGTGGCGTAAACTCAGACTGCACAAGCCTTCACGAGGCTACTGTCATTACTGGTTAAAATGTGAAGGAAACAGTACATTTCCTCTATTCCTCAGATCATTACTGTGGATATTAAAATATTAAGGAAGACACACAACAAATACGAAAATTTAAATGAATAAACTCCATGTCCGCTAGTGACCCTTTCAAATTGAGACAACCTCCATCTGCTGGAAGTCCCGGTCCATTGTGGACGTGAAATCATGTCTTGCTGTTTCCACTCTGTGGTATAAGTGTTTCCGCCGACCCCTATCTCAATGCTTTCCGAGATGCCCATCAACATTATCGCTGCGGCAGGCCAATTAGTTATCATCTGCCTTGTTTTCTTGGACTCAAACAGTGGGACGTCATCTGATTCAATAAATGATTTTAATAATGGGCCTGCAATCACAGATGCTTCTAATTTTGAGACATATTTGAGCCCTCAAATCAAGTTCAGTCTGCTGACGATACACCATAACTGATAACCACTTGGTTATTAAAAACTATCTATGACTTACAAAATAAATGATGATATTATGTATATATTATTACTATATATTATATTATATTATGTATGAGCATCTCTGATAGCTAGAAAGTTTAATTCTTGCATAACAACTTTTTTTTTAATAATTTTTCTTATTGACAACGTGAAAAACACTCATGACATAAGATTAAAAAAATCGTCAACCAGGTAAAAAAAGGTACAAAGACACACATCAAGACAGAGTCTTTGTTAAAGCATGCCATCACTGTCCTCTGGTATGACTGCTAACTGCACGTTAAGGAAAAAAGTGGGAAAATCCACACTTCAAAGAGTTTTCCACATATCTGCGTGATCCTCGGTCCACAGTTCGCTTTTACGTCTGACACTAAGTGAATAATTATCACACAGAGTCCTGAGATATGGCTGCAAATGTGATTTGTGACGGCACTGCGATCTTAAATGTTGACCATCAAATTTTAATCAGTTCATCCTCAAGTCTAAGTGAAGCATTTGCTCCAGTTGTAATGAAATTCCATCCTGGAAATTGTAGGATATCACATTTATGACAATGGAGTGAGGTGAAGTCAAAGTGACCTTGATCTTTACACTATAAGATCTAATCTTGATTACTAACCTAATTTAAACTAATTCAGTCTCTTAACTCCAAGCATAAGCACAAATTATCTGCTGCAAATTATATTTGCTGTTGAAAACTCACGCCTGATGTTTAAAACACACCAGGCTCATGAGAATGTGACAGAGATGTACATATAATAATACAACACAGTGGTGAGAAAAACTGAAGAATTTAAAAAAATAAAAGGGATTAAAAAATGTAAAGGCTTATGATGTGTAAATGACATTTTTTTGTTTTTAAATGTAAAAAATGCAGGGGAAAGAAATCCACATTTGTGTTCCACTTTGCTTCATGTCACCCCTCAAACATCCACCAGATGTCCTCAGTCTGACTTCCTGGTTATGGCCACATGACAATCACACCCACCTCACCTGCGCTCAATTAACCAATCAATGCTTGCACCTGCCTCTTGGCTCTGCTCATCACTTGCAACAATGAAATGCAGAGATAAATGCTAGCAGAAACATTGCAAAGAAAAAGATCTATTGATCGACTGCTCTACAGAATTATTTAGCAAATCGCAGTTATTTCCAGAAGATGGTAGTAATGCAATTCCTCAGTTGCCAGAGGCTGTAAAACTTTAAAGAAGAAAATAAGTTGTGCTTTGTCACATTTTCATTTTTACCCATGTCATTCTGGCTTCTGCTTTTTCCACACTTGTTGCTAATGTACATTTGTTTCTGTTTTCCATCTATCCTACATTTTGAAACGATCCTCTCAATTGTTTCTGTCTATACTTTGAATTAGGCAATAAATTCGAGAAACTTGTGGAAACTGCTAGTCTGGCTAGGAATGCTGAGGTCGTGCGCCAATGTAAACCCTTTCCCATCCTTTCTCGTCTCGCTCTCACACTGTATACTTGGCTCTATATCCTCAGCCTGGATTGTCAAGCGGGCATAATTAAAAATTAAAAAACACTCTTTATCTTTTTGTTCAGACTCATTTTTGTTCATCTTAAATTCATTGTTTTCTGAATAAGTGAACAAGAAAGTTCCGTTAGCCAATGTGCAATTAACTCTGAAAAGGAAGGAGGTGAGTCAGAAGTTTAAAACTTGGCTCGTGTGAAGCCTATAAGACACAGTCACAGCTCGTTGTCTTTGAACTTTTAGGGCAGAACAATGACACGGCTAGAAGCAATTCCAGAGAAGCGCAAAGGAAGACAAGTGAGCCTTCAGAGGGAATATTTATGTTAGCTTAATGCTAAGATTATCTGGGAAACAATTGCATCTGCATTCAGAATGGACACACACAGCAATAACTGTCAGCGACTAAGAATTTCTGGTGGTTTGAGCACATGAAGAATGCCATAATCATCTTGACTCACAGGCCAACCTTTGTTGCTGACAAGCAAGCAACAAGTATACCATATATACACGTATGCTCCTGTGGCATCTATGACATAATGAAGGACATACATGGTGACTAGTGCGTTTAAGTCTCATTGAAATTATTTAGAAATTCTTTGAAGAAATTATATATCTTTTCTTTCCCTCCCTCTCCATCTATATAGTACAGATATATAAGCAAACATCTGTTTAAGAAAAGAAATAATATAAGATCCCATTTTCATCATTGCAAGCCTGAAATCAGACAACGTCAAGAGGCCGATTTCATTGCAGTCAGTGAGGGAGGGAAGGAGTGTTTGTATGTGTGAGAGAGAGAGAGAGAGCGAGAGAGAGAGAAAGAGAGAGAGAGAGAGAGCGCTAGAGATATGGGGGGTGGAGGGGGTTCATTAAAGCCCCTGGTTTAAGCCCAGCCCATTCTGGATATGTAAATGTCTGAGGCACAGAGAAAAACACAGCAAGAAAAAAGCAGTGAGGGAAGATGTGAGAGTGAAGAGGAGGAGGGGAGCAGCATGAACAAGTGAGTGAGCGATCAAGGGAAAGAGAGCAAGAGAGTGAGGGAAAGGGAGCGAGCACTCTGAATTGTGAGTGGCTTACGACACTCAGTGAACAGAAGGTGCTTCTGCATGCGCTGTCAGTGTACTGGTCTGCTGCAAGGGATTGCGCGCTCCTTTGCTTCCCACATTTACCGCCCCTGCCTGCCTACCAGCACCAGCCTTCAGCAGCATCTTCCAGCTGGCTGAGAAGACACCCAGAGAGCAAGGGAGTAAACGAAACCTGCGAGCCACGGGGGATGCGAGCGGCTACCGAACCAATATGAGCCACTCAGATGACGAGGAATACTGTTACACAAGAAAACAGTGAACAGGGTTCATCTCTTTAGATCCTGTTTTGTTTTTTTTTCTCTTGCGTCCGTCACTGAAATCATGATTAAGTGCTTGAATGGATTTAAACCTTACAAGTCAGTGATTTCTTCAAGCGATGGACGATAACACATTTTGACAGATCTTTTGAAACTTAAGCGTGAGGGAAAGGAGGAAAGAGCAAGACAGATTATTTAAAAAGAAAAAGAAAGATTCTTGCTTATTTTTTGTCTTTCTCTGGTTGTCTCTTCTTCCCTCTGATCGTTGCAGCAGAGGACTGCGGAGGAGCAGGAGAGACAGAGCTCATGCATGCAGACAGGGGTACTTGCACTTCCTACCATCTCGCTGAAAGCTACTTGGATTCCTTCTCTTTCTGGCTCTTTCACTTGAAGAGAACTAAGACATTGTAAGCCTGCCAAGGATCTGGTGTCCACTGAAAAGAGAGAAGGGAGGGGGGGAGAATTTGTACCACAGTGGGGTCTTTTTTAGATTCGCACATAATTAGTGTTGGGGCACAAAGCGAGATGCTGAATGGAGATTGTCAGCTTTTGAATAGGGGTGAGTAGGAATTTTTTCGAATAAGATTGATCAGTGAGGACAGTTTGATTTTCCATCCCCTCTACTCTCCACCCACTGCTTGATATATAACGTAAGGAAAGAGACTTTATTTTTTTTGGCATTTTTTGGGACTTGATAACAAAAATACTATCACTGTCTTCAGCTGACATACATAGAATGAGACAGCTTATTGAACGAGATAGATATGATGTGATAAATATGATCTGATACGGGCAAAACCGATATCCAGAGTGGTTCAATGGACATTTTCTCCCTGACATCCCTGGATATTTATGCTAATGGATTTCCTTCTAATTGGACTGTACTTAAAGTGGCCACTGAAGAAGCCCCCTGGGTTGATACTGTGTTCATTGGGCATTTTTCTAAGAACAGTTCCCTTGGTAGAGGGGGTTTGTCCAAGGTTGTGCCGCTGCGACAGCAAGCTGCTGTACTGCGAGGGGCTCAACCTCACAGACATTCCCCGCAATCTGAGCAGTGCCATGGGCCTGTCCATGAGAGAGAACAACTTAACGGAGCTGCGTGAAGGCCAACTGGCTGGTCTGTCACAGCTCACCTGGCTCTATTTAGATCACAACAGCATTGACATTGTAGAGGAAGGTGCATTTGACAAGCTGAGACGAGTCAAGGAGTTAGACCTGAGCAACAACCGGATTGAGAGTCTGCCAAATGGCACCTTTAGGCCCCTCCCAAACCTCCGTATCTTGGACCTCTCATACAACAGGCTGCAGGCACTAGAGCCTGACCTGTTCCACGGCCTTAGAAAGCTCACCAATTTGCATTTGCGCTACAATGCTCTCAAATTTGTGCCAGTGCGGATTTTTCAGGACTGCAGGAGCATGCAGTTTCTGGACTTGGGATACAACCAACTGCAGAGCCTGGCACGAAACTCCTTCGCTGGCCTCTTTAAGTTGACTGAGTTGCATCTTGAGCACAATGAGCTAGTTAAAGTCAACCTAGCCCACTTCCCACGCCTCATCTCTTTACGCACTCTGTACATGCACAACAATCGTGCCACTATTGTTGTAAACACACTAGACTGGACATGGCACTTTTTAGAGAAGATTGACCTGTCAGCAAACGAAATTGAGTACATCGAGCCACATGTTTTTGAGAGTACACCAAACCTCAAGGTACTGATGCTAGACTCTAATCGCTTGACCTCTGTGGACCAGCGCATTCTGGATTCGTGGTCATCTCTGGACAGCATTACCCTGGCAGGGAATGACTGGGAGTGCAGCCGCAATGTGTGTGCCTTGGCCTCTTGGCTGAGTGCCTTCCGAGGCCAGCATGACAATTCCCTGCTGTGTTCAAGCCCTGACACAGCACAGGGTGAGGATGTGTTGGATGCCGTCTATGCTTTTCAGCTATGTGAGGATCCCCCAGTAGAGGTGACCACAGCAGGCCTGTACGCCTCCACGAGGGATCTGGGCCCCATTACTCCCAACCCCTATGAGGGCGAGGGTAGTGAAGTGGTCACAAATTCTTTCACTGTCACAGTGGGCCATGATGACCTAGAGAGCACCATGCAGATCCACAAGGTGGTAACAGGCACCATGGCACTCATCTTCTCCTTTCTCATCATAGTGCTCATGCTATACGTGGCATGGAAGTGCTTTCCAGCTGGAATAAGGCAACTGAGGCAGTGCTTCAGCAGTCAGCGCCGTAAGCAGAAGCAAAAGCAAAGCATGCAGCAGATGGCTGCAATTTCTACACCAGAGTACTATGTTGACTATAAACCTAACCATATTGAGGGAGCTTTGGTAATCATCAATGAATATGGCTCTTGCACTTGCCAACAACAAGCTTCTCGGGAATGTGAAGTGTGACCCTGCTTTTTGAGTAAGTCTTTACCTGTGATTATCTGGATATACAGTAAATTCCTTTTTGGATACACCGGGGAGGGGGACAGAAGGAATTATTCAATCTTCTGGACGCTTTTTTTTACAAAGCATTTCACTGTGATGTGGAAGAAGTGTGCTTCATGTGGCTGACTATTTTGTGGTGGATTTACTGCTACTGCTATCTGCTGCTGATCTGAAGTCACATAATGGTCATGGGACTCTTGGACCTGTTGGTGTTCTATCGAAAAAGAGAGAGGAATACAGCACTGAGGCTTTTCTCTCGAGGATGGATATTTGAGCTTTAATGTGTCTTTCTATTTCAGGACATTTAATTATTGTTTAAAAATAAACTGGGGACACAGGAGAGGAAAAAAAGAAACCATTTGTATTATGGTACACACAATATTTGAGCATTTAAAATATTAAAAACACGTTTAAGTTTAATTAAAAATGTAAAAATAAAACTGTAAAATATGTTAAAGAAGAAGACGTGCAAGTGTGGACAAAAAAAAAGATAATCTATTTCTTTTGTAAACTACAAAAAAGTGTTTAAATAAATGAATTGCTATTCACAGAAACTCATTTGTATATGAGAAGCCTGTCAGAGAGGATGAATGACGACAGACGCAGTCTTTGCGCTCGTGGACTGTAGAGCCATGACTCTGCAGTGCATCAAACAGCCCCCCCCCCCTAAAAAAATAAGATGAAAAACAAAAAAAAGAAAAGGGGAAGAGGGATATCTGCATCTCATCTCCAGTGTAAAACCCACCATCTGAGTTTTAGACCTCTTCTCGGATTGAATCACATTTTATTTTGCATTCATTGTGTTGACTTTCTATCAGTGTAGTTTCTTTCCCACTGCCTGTCTGTGAATAGATTAAAAACAATCTATTTCATCCTTTATCAGTAATCATATTTTCATTTAGTAATATCACAATATTTGTGCTCCATCCAAGTGAAGAAAGCAGAGTATAAAAGAGCTAAAGCTATGCCTCTCGTTGCTTCTCACCTTTTGGCTGTCGCAGAGGAGCGCTGCCTCCTCTTACTGAATCAAGCACACCAAAGCCAACAATCATTCAGACCATCCATAGTAAAATCAAAAATACTGTTCAAATAATATCCAAACCACCGAAGGAATTATTCACCAGCTTCAAGAAGATTTGCACATATTGGTCACTTTGTTTTGTTTTTTTTGTTTTTTTCATGTGATGTAAAATGTGTGTTGAATACAAGGCCATTTCCAGGTGCGTGTATATATCCTTCTCCCTTTGGTGTTTATTGTGTAAATTAGCGCACTGACAGATGTTGTGTTTCCTGGGTCCTTTGACATGAACAGTATGTTATGTGAGAGAGAGATGGAGGATCACAACGACTGCAGAAAGAGGGAACAGACTGCTCTCTAGTGTGCATATTCTCATACCGTGGCAGCATTATACCAATTGTGCACCATGTTCTGAAAAATTTCACAACGGGGGCAACATCAATATACTGATTTTACAGCAGCTTTTTCTGAGAAAAAAAAAAAGAAGAAGAAGACGAAAAGATCAATTTGCATTATTTTTTGTGTTATTTTGCGATAAATAAGATAATGTTTACAACTTGTAAGTCATCAGGAATAAAAATGTTTTAAGAACTCACTGACAATCATTACACAATAAGTTTACATTTTTTAAATCTTTAATTCGGTAACATTGTGAGATGGTGTTTGGCTGTTCTTTGTTTTTAATCATTTGCAATAAGTGGTACAAAATGAGATGCTTTGGTGTATTTTAAATTGTTACAACTTGTTGAGGTTGATAAAGGCCTGGGAGTAAACCCAGCCTAAGAAGAAGTATAGAGGATTTAAGGTCCCTTAAGCAATAAAGTGTCTGGAAAAAAAGGGGAGGGGGGAGGGGATTTTTGCAGAGAGTAAGGATTAAATTTAATTGAAGTGTGCCACTATTTACTGGGTCTAAATGAAATATTTTGAAGGGAAATTTTGAGTGGCTAAAAAAAGAAAATTTGAAACTATATTGTTATATTGAAACATTTCCTCGATCTATTTAATTGTGTTAATTCTTACAATCTCGAGATTCCCAAAATGCTAGCCAGACTGACAGTGAGCCACAGAATATGTAATACCGAAGCTCCTTCGTTTCCTCCCACAGCTCATAGGATTTCTCCCAGGCCCAAAGAAATCCCATCACATAGAAATCATTCTAATTATTATGAAGGACAAGGTGGGAATTCAGTGATTTTTTTTCTAAAATGAATGAAATGTCCCATTCTATACATAATGCAAGCAGCAGTAAACATACATAAACATAAACTTGTATAACTTGGTCATTAATCAGTTTTCAAATTAGACCCTTTTTGTTCTTTTCAGATATATCAGTCCCAAAATTAGTAGTTTAAATCTAAAAATTATCTCAATAAACACTGTTTGAATCATTAACATCAAACCAGCGTCTGAGGAAATGTCTCGCAGTGGGTGAAAAATAATAATGTAGTCTGAGCACTTGGCAACAGTGAAATGGTGTGGTCATAATGAAATGCAACGGCCACAGCGTACTTCAGTGTTCAACTTAAACCCCAGAGGGTCTCTCCAGCTGTCAGTGAAAGGAAAACAAATACCTGTACTTGTTACCAGAGGCCTCAGGCTACAATTAAAGTTTTTATGTGAGTATTCTGAGAGATGAATACAATGATATAAATACAAATTATGTTTTTATTTTTGACTATTGATAGCCTGGCATGGAATTTCAGCAGAGCACTGGATTTATTTCACTTTTATGTAGTTGATCCAGTAAAAGAAAAAACAAAAGTGTAGCCAAGACGCTTGAAGTTCAAGCCTTGGGAACAACTTAGTAATCTTGCAGTTCAGTCTGAAAACGTGTTTTAGGGACTGATAATGGCTTAAAGTTGCCATGTGAAATTTACGATCTGGTTCTTTTTTATTGTAGCAAGCGCACCCAGATTCAAAACTCGCTACAGCTGGAAATCATGACCTGTCAAATGACATGAATGCAAATGACTATGTAAGGACATCTTGATAGGGACAGAAATTTATTTTATCCTCTTCATCTTCATACCCTGTCCAGAATTTCCCTTACCTTCAGGTACTTCACAGCCCCTTAAAAAGGCAACTGCAGGGTAAATTGAGGTTGTGAAGCTTCATTTATATAAATATTGGATGATGCCTGGCATAGAGACCAGTACTAGCACCACTATTGATTTCATTTAACTACTTTTTTTAAACAAGCAACCGGGGCAAATGGTGATGGAGAATGGATATGATTATTTCTAAACCTTTGAGTCCTCAGGACTGAAGTTTAACGACTTTAGACTTCATTTTTATTCCTACTCACCTTTACCTTAATCCTCTCCCTACCTCTCTCTGTTGTGTCTGTAAGACATCAATTCATCTAACTGACAAGAGATCAAATCTCTGCTTGACCCAAGCCTGAGGTGATAATTCTCTGAAGGGAGATATGTGCTCTCAGACAGCATCCATTATGAGTGCCTTGATTGATGATGCTCGGTAAGAATCAATACAGATGAGTGGTAACCAAAATGATCACAGTGATAACAAATGTATTCATCTCGTCCTCACATTTTGAGGCGTAAACTGATGGTTAGAGATGATATGTTTTATTTACATGGAAATCCCTAACTGCAATAATCCATAATCAGATCACTGTTCAGTCAGAGGAAAAGTGTGAGATTGTTCTTTTGCTTAAGAGCAGCCGGGGAGGAGAGCATAAGATTGCAGAGCTGCTGCTGCTGCTGTTTGGCAGCTAGAGGATATATGTCAGCTGCCTGTCCAGATCACAAGCTAATAGGTCTGAAGCTATTGTCTTGTAGCTCGTGTGTGCAAATTCAAGCATATGCTGCCTGCATAACAGACTTGGAAACCATTTGGGTGTCTAGGGATATGTTGTAGACCAACAACACGACTAGTGCTTGGACGGAAAGCCACAAAGGAATGAAGAGCAAAGGTCAAAACAATGAAAAAGGAAATTCTGACATGGTTTGCAAAAAGTGGGACACTAGGTGCATAAGGCCAGGGTAAGAACTAAAGGTCAAATACTAACAATACAGAGACACGGTGGACTCAAATTGTACACATTCTAGCCAGACTATACAGCGAGCACTCAGAAACATGCTTCAGGATTATTAAAAGGGCAGCCCGATTAAGAAAACCGCATTGGTATCACAAAAACCGACAGCTTAATAACACATACCAATATGGCGTTTGCATAATGATGTCAGAGTTTCAGCACATAGGGCCTGTGCAATGGTGTGAGTGTCAGTAACTAAACACTCCTACCATGTTAGGAAGACCACAGAGGGCCATAGAGACACGAGTACATTCTAAAATAAATAAATGAATAAATTAACCTAGGTTCCTGTGAGGGGTATTGATCGGGCAGCATTCTGCCATCTCACTGGGACTGGGACTGTGCTGCATAATAAATGCTAAACACCCCCTCATAACTGGATGCAGAGCTAAATCATGGGTGGCAGCATGTACTGCAGTGGGCTGTAAGGAGCTGCTGATGACTAATGACAATGTGTGGGTGGCTTTGCACTGATTCTTTTATAACAGGTGGGTTATCAGGATCAATATTCTAATAATCATCAACATTATCTTAGAATCCAAATCCTCTGACACGCCATTTTCTCTCTCATTGTACATCCCCTTCTCTCCCTCCTTTTTAATCCCAATGCCGCCTGTGACTGGTGTAAGTGCGATTCTACAGCACTAAATTCACTGATAGCCGCTATCAAAACCCCAGTGTTTATATAACCTGCGTGTACAAGCTGGGGATTAATTGAAAGAGGACAGTAAAAGGGGAATTTAACACACACACAGACATACACACAAATTATACAGAGAGATTTCTCTGACAAATAATACATTTAGATGCAAAAGTAAAGGAAGCTTATAATTTAATTCCAGACCTTTTCTTATGAATGTGGCGCAAACTGTCAAAATAATAACTTTGCTAAAACAGACACGGGTCCAATAGGGCACAATAATTACATTCATTACTCAGGCTAACTCTCCAGGCAGCCTATAGCTCTCTCTGCCCACTGCTTCATTTACATGCACCACACTGTAGCAACACTGAATTAATAATAATGACTGAGGAGTCATTATTCTTACCTACGTATGGAAGAGCTGTGGTGCTCTGAAGGTAAAACTAGTTAGAGAATGGGGGCAAGGTTGACAGGTGAATATTCATTAATCTGACTCGGAGTGTGGGAGAGGCTTAGTATTATTATCATTATCATTATTATTATTATTAATATTATTATTAGTGCATTGTTTTGAAGTTACCTTACATGCCATGGTATGGCTGGATTAGCCTATGCTAATGTTTTGTCTTGCATTTAACTTAAAACATCAGGGTCAGTCAGTGTGATAATACATGGCAACAGCTGGGCCTGCATCTGGGGCTCTATGTAACCTGCATGATGGCAGATGTGGGTCAGTGCCTAATATTCAGAGTATTACGGTGGCTGAACGACAAAGCTTTATCCAGGACTGAAAGCAGGATTTCCTGTTCTTTTATCATAGTTATTTATACCTTTACAGAGAGATAGTGCAGCTGATGAGATATTAAACAAATCCAATATAGGATATAATGCTCACACCTCACGTTGTCTATCATGCATTGTCTGGTACGCAATTTTAAACAAAATGATTTTCCTCTGATGTTAGTGGATATGGGCATTGTCCTATTAAATTAGATGTTTGGAGATATATCTAACACTTATCTAAAGCATCTAAAGAAGCAGAAATTAATAACAAAGCATAGTCTGATTCAGTGTAAAAAGAAAAAAAAAAGAAAATCTGCAGATGAAATCATACTTAAGGGATACATTTGAAGGTTATAGCAACAAATACCTTCTATTACAAATAGTTGCCATAGAGGACATATTTGTTGCATCACTTGCCAGTGCGACCGTGAAATCAGTAACAATGGAAGTATGAGACGGAAACACAGAGTGTCTAAATAGTGCAGCGAGCTAGTTTTTCTGTAACGCACTAGTCATGAATTTGTTATATACTTGTCAAAATTTCACAATTCCAAAGCTGAAAGTTATAAAAACAAAAATAAAAAAGCAAACAGATGGGAAGTTTTGGTTTTTTTTAAGCTTTTTTCCTGACTGAGGAGGATCTGAAACATCTTTGGAGAGACTGATTATAAATTCAACAACTAACAGAAAATGTTTGTGTTTGAATATGTATCGCCTTTACAAAGGATATGTATGTAATGTTTAGTGTACAGTAGTGTACCAATATTGTGCACAGACAAGACAGCACAAAGCAAACACTTCTTCCACCAGTATGTGGTATTCCGAAAGTGCTGCTTTGGGGATATATTATTAAAGGAGACCTGTAGTTTTACTTAAATGTTTAAAACACCGTCTACTAGCACACCTTCAATATTTTTTGCCACTTATTCCTTCACTTTCAGCAGCCTGAATCCAGGAAATTGTGGTGAAGCTTTTAAGGCCAGTGTATTTCAGCTTTGTTAAAGCTAACAGCAAAAAAAACTGGAAAGTCTAAATTAGAAATAAAATGAAGGGACAATGTCAATAAGGAACAAAGCCTGTCTTTATACTGTATCACACATAACTACCATAGAAAGCCACACTTGTGCTAACTCGAAACTTGTAGCTTAGTTGAAACTGTGTGTAATTATTAGGAGACAAGGTTATTCTTGAAGCCTTCTATTGATTCAAAATGTCATTTTTCTTTGCTATTTGGTCTTTATTTCCTGAAGGCCTTTGAGAGCTTTCGTGATCTCGGCAAGAGGACAGTACACATTTCAAAAACAAAGGGGAACACCAAACCCTGGAATAAAACAAACTTTCATGCCTTGAGGTGTCTCCTATTAGTGGCTCCTAATCTGGAGCCCCAGATTCAAACTTTATGTATCTAAAGGAATGAAAACTGCTTCAATCTTCACTTGTTGTTACTTATAACTACAAAATGTCAATTTGATGTTTTCTTTTTGTTTTTAAGATTATACAAACGTCATCATTTAGTAATTTTGCCAAGGGGATCAAGAATGTATGTGTCTAAACAAGTGAAACAAACAAAAACAATAAATTGCTCTTTTTTAATGACTGCTAAATTGGAGTTGTAACCTTTAAATTTAAATAGCTAGAGAAAAAATTTGAATATTAAAAAAGGCACAGGTCTGAATTAGATTCAAGCCACAGCGTCTGTTACGCTCCTCGAATACAGAACGGTATTCTGTTTATCTGAACTTAAATTTAAAGTCTCAAAATGTGCAGATTGTCTTAAATGTAAATGTCACCCTGGCTGTCATTTAAAAAGGTTCCTGGCCTTTTCAACAGCTACAAATGAAGCTGCCTGGGTAAATGTTTAAATTCATCATGTTAGATGTGGGCGGAATCAGATATCGAAAGAATTCAAACGAGAAAACATTAGCATTAGTTAAATTCATAATGGGAACTGACTTTAAAGCAAGGCCCTTTTTTGTTTTCTTAATTTATAACCACATACTTTTTGTTCTCCCCTCTCCAAGCAGTATATCATTAGCTCAGCATATTCACTCTTTACGCTAAATGAATAATCACAATAATTACGTCTTTCATAATTTATAGGCACATCACGAAAAATAAAAGTAAATCCCTAACAAAACTTTGATCAGGTTTTTCAGAGGCATGGTAAGCCCATAAGAGCTTCCTTTTGAATATAAAGTTAACACGGGTTAGGGGAAGTAAAAATAGACAGCATTTATCATTTCCCATTTATCTGATCTGTGTCAGGATGAATAAATGCTTTTCTCCCACTCCCTTTGCTCCCTCTCTTTTCCCTATCTTTGAGGGCAGATTGGCATCTCTCCAGTAGCCAATGAGATTGGCTGCATAAATGGAATTGCCCCATTCTCCAAGTGTCAGCTGAGAAAAAGGGAATGTGCTCACTGTTTACAAAACCATTGTACTAAAAATGCATCCCCAGTACTTAAGATGCAATTTTGGTAAACATTCTCAGTGTGACACTCGATGCATACAAGCGAGACCCAGCCCAGAGGCGTCGGCAGAAATACAAGAGATGGACTTACCTGTCATATTAAATGCAGGGCAGAAGACAAGTGGATCCAAAAAGGAAGCCATGAAAGAGAGAGAAAGAGACAGAGAGAACAACGTTAAAATATTTACGTCTGCATTGCAAACTCTGAAAGGGTCAGATGCAACATCCTTACACAGTCAAAGGTAAAAATGCATTCAGCACACTGAAGCTTCTTTCGAGACAGTCACCATAAGAGTGCAACACTCGGTAGTGGGATCAGACAGCCTATGGCAGAGTGAAACAGCATGTTTGCATTACTGCAGTACCACAGTTAAACTGATGGTGCGTTTAATGTCTAACTTGTGAAAACCATTGTACCTGACAGCAAGAAAAGGAGGAACAGAAAGACGAGCTTTTATTGGACTTTGCTGACTATCGACTACGATGGCCAGCAGCGACGCTGGGATCACATTCTGCCAACCAAGCAGCGCCCCACTACAAATCTGTGCATGTTTCTGTGCAGCCTAACTGCTTTACAAACCGATGTCTGGGCTTGATCACAAAAGTGCCGCTTGTTAGCACTGTTACCTGCCACTAGAAGTATGTTTGAAGGGTTTTTTTTAATGATTAGCATGACACATATGGCACATCCTTGAGAAACAACCTCTCTTAGGTGCCTCAGTGTGTTCAGGTGTTTCCAGGAGGTATATTTATATTGTTGTATGGCCAGAAAGGAAGCATGCCTGCCTAAAAAACTTGAATATAACTTCTTTAATTTCATTTTTTTAATCCTACAGATTTTTAAATGTTTAAATCTAGTTATTTTATATTATTACATTTGATATATATAGTGTCAAATAACAGCAAAAATCATATCAGGGCACTTTACTTGATAATGTCACAACACAACAATACTACAGAAAAGTTATGGTTGGGGAGGGGCTGACTGAACCTGTAATAGTTGATATGGTTGATAAATATATACAAATAAAAAAACAGTATTAATATTATTTGCTCTTTTACAAGAAACGATGATGCAATGTGACATCAACCCCCTCCGTCACTTAAAAAAGCATTGCAGCTGAACACCTCTACCACTGCTCCAACTTTGCACAGTAAAAAGAAAAACAAACAAACAAACAAACGTGAGGCTGCTAGGAGTGAAATGAGCTTACGAATATCTATGCGACGTATATCTTTAAATAAAGTGTGACACTGAAAACTGTTTCTGAATTACCAGTCATGAGATATTCTTGGAGTCTGCCCACAGTGTCAATCATCTTTGAATGTGTAAACTACACCGTGATGTAGCGCGCTAGTTTAATACACAGGCAATACAGTTCTAAGAATACAAACGTGTGACAGGCCATGTTTTTATTTAAAGTGGGGTTTTTTCATACAGTGTATAAATATATAAATTCTGTGATCTATGCTCATCTCAATCATTTAATTTCAAACACACTGTACAAAAGATAGAAGTGTTGCATTTACTGTACCCAGGATTTTCGATTCTTGTTTAAAACTTACATTTGGGTGTTATGTTTTTTCAAGAGCTAAAAATGACTACAAGCCTGCATTTATCAGGTTGTTTGCCTTTGTTGGTAAAATTCTTAGGGAATCCAAGAAATTTCATTTATGAATTTACATCTAATAATTTTGTCACTTAGAGGACATTTTAAGAATGAATAAAGTGAAAAATACAGCGATTATCAGTCTACCTATGCTGGAAAGCATTGCAGTTGTTACTCTGGCACTTCAGTTGTTTTTTAGAGGAAAGCAATCTGTTTGAAAAGTGGATCAAAGAACTTTTGTAAAGCTCTTTAATCAACTTTTGAACAACTTGTGTTTACGATCAGAACGCTGCAGCTAATGTTTAGTGACAAATTTATTAGTTTTCGTTACGGCATTCCAAATTCCATCTGACTCTAGTTTCGACAGCAAGCATGTTAAAGAAAACTGAAAATAATTCACACTGCATCATTAAACAGGAAGTAGGTATGAGTCAAACAGAAAAGTGCTTTTTTTGTTGTTTTAACATGAGAAAGCCCAGATGGCCAGACGAACTGTGGGAGTGTGGAGAAAGAGAGGAAATAGGTGCTGAAAACACAGAGAAACAGACAAAAAAACACAGTCTATTAACAAAGACAACAGGTAAAAGGAAACTGTGTTGAAAAGAAAGGCAAATAAAACATACTGCAGTTTTGCCAATAATTATGAGGAACCAGTTAGGATGCACATTTAGGTCTATGATTATAGTTCCCCTGTAGACAAAAAACAGTGGAGGATAAAGTGTTTTAAAATACAATAAGAAAAGTTGTTGCTTAACAATATCTGCTCTTATACTGTTTGAATATTTATAATGAATCTGAATACATTCCCTCCAAGTCAATTAGCTCCACGGTGGTGTGTTTTATGAATTTACAAGCAAAAGATCACCAGTTCAATCCCAGGAGAAGATAAATCCCTGTGGGCCCGGATCAGGAAGGGCATCTGGCATAAAAAATTAAAAATGGCAAACTCAAATATGTGGAGCTACCTGCTGTGGTGATCCCGTGTAGAAGTGTAAGATGTTGTTTGCATCAATATTCCTCCCCCAGCGACTCTACAACAACAACTTTAAATTACCCAGAGAAGTTTGCTTTCGTTGTGTTATGTCCAGCACCTCATGCCACCTGTAATGTTGTTGTTTGTGTACAAAATGTGTGATTTTCAGTAGGTGAGACTTCATGGATTGGCTTAAGGTCATAGTTTAAAACCTATTCCCTCGTTGTATGGCAAACACAGGGGCTTTGGGACGTCTTTTACACAGATCTGCCTCATCTTTTAATGATTCTAACTAATCATAAACCATTAAGTGTCAGCTTCAACAGTATTAATTCAATCAGACTCATCATCAAAATGGTTGCTCCGAGTCCCCGCTGCACGGCTTAGCGATGGTGTGCTGAGAATGAAACGACACATTAAAATGGGCTGGAGCATGCAATCCCCCAAAAAGGCATTTGCTGCGCTCCGCATGCACCAAGGACATGCTACAGTAAGGTCAGGATCACACATTGGCAGAATACTGAATAAGGCAGCCT